>NW_026000173.1:530844-584779 GCF_001458135.2 Marmota marmota marmota
GGGGTAAAAATGGGAGGTCATAACCCACTTGAATCAAAGTGTGAAATATGATATATCAAGAACTATGTAATGTTTTGAACAGCCAACAATAAAAAATTTTAAAAAATGTATTAAAAATATTCAATATCTCTAGCAAGTAGAGAAATGCAAATTAAGAATATACCAAGATTCCATCTTAATCCAGTCAGAATTGTATTTATAAAGGACACAAGTAACAATAAGTATTGGTGAGGATGTGAGGAGAAAGTTACTCTCATACACTGCTAGTGGGACTGCAAATTGGTGCAATTATTCTGGAAAGCAGTATGGAGATTCCATAGAAAACTTGGAATGGAAACATTTGACCAAGTTATAGCACTCCTCAACATATACCCAAATGACAGCATACTACAGAGATGCAGCCACATCCATGTTTATAGCAGCTGAACTCACAATAGACAAGCTATGGAAACAATCTTCAATGGATGAATGGAAAAATACAATGTGGCATATATACAGAATTGTATATTACTCAGCCATAAAGAAGAATTAAATAATGGCATTTTCCAGTAAATGGATAGAACTGGAGAATATCATGCTAACTGAAATAAACCAATCCAAAAAACACAAAGGCCAAATGTTCTCTATGATTTGTGGATGCTAACCCACAATAAGAGAGGTTGGAGAGGAAAATAATAGAAATAGATTGGACTAGCAAAGAGAGACAAAGGGAAGGAAGGAGGGAGGTGAATACGAAAGACAGTCAAATTAGTTGGTCATAATTTTCCTAGGTTTGTATTTGTATACATGACCAGTATAACTCCACATTCTGTATGAAACAAGAGTGGGAGCAAAAATAAAATAAGTTATACTTTATGTAATGTATGTTCTGCCAAAACACATTCTTCATTCTACTGTCATGTAGAACAAATTTTTTTTAAAAAATAAGAAAAAATATTTAATGCCTTCTTTACCTTGCTTATGTGGTGAGTTCTACATACAGACACCCTCTTTACCCTACCTGGTCTCTGAAACCCACACAGGTTTACCCTCTCCAAGGATGCCCTCCTCACCACACTTAGGCACTGAATCCCAACCAACATTGGAACTAACACTGTTCAGTGGTGTCTACTCACTGCTCCCAGATGCTGAGATTTCATGCCAGGCTGCACCTCTCCAGGGACTCACCCTTCATCCAAAAGGGAGCTCTGACTTCTCACAGAAACTGACTTCATGCATAAATGACTTCCCTATCCTGCTTACATTCTCCATACCTGACCACAAGACCACATAGATGGCCTCTTCTCACAGGCTGACATCTCACACCAGCCTTCTCCTATTGGGGACACCTCCTCAATTCTCCTGTCCTCTGCTACTCTGCTCTGGGCCACTGACACTTGTGGACAGCCTCCTCACCATGCTCAGGCTCTGATTATCCACGCCAGAAGACACTCCACCACCATGGTGAGGTTTTCTTCACTTTTCATGGGCTCCAATACCACTGTCAAGCCAAACCCCTTCATTGTCACCTTTCTCTGCTTGAGCTCTAAGGCCCTGTGCTACATTGATTTCACCTGCTCACCCCATCCTACAGCAAACACCTACTTTGCCCTGTGCCATCTAATGCTTAATTTAGGACAGAAATTTTTAGTAGGAAAAGGGTGCTACAGTGCACAAAGAAGTCATGTTCTCTGCAATTAATTTTTGGACTTCACAAAGTACTCGCATTTAGACAGTTGTGCATATACACACCCTCCTCCCAATAATAATAACTGATTCTAAAAGGTTTTCTCATCCAACTTATTTAAGAAAATATGTTTGTAAACTTATTTCTCTCTCCCTAAAATAAGTCATATTGTAAATAGATTACACTGTATCAGAAACAACCCCTAAAGCTGAGTGGCTTATAACATTTATTTCCCACACATATTACATGTGGGCTTAGGATGTAGATCCTAAACTGACTATAAGTTGACTTGGATCCTTTCTGAATGTTTTCTCGTTCTGGAACCCATGTGGGAGGCATGATAAGGAGGATGTCCACACATGCAGTGTCCCACAGCACAGTACCAGGGTACAAGAGGATTGAAAAAGTATCAACAATCATTGAGTGGCTCCTTGTAAGTTGAACTGTGCAGCAGCATCCTCAATTTGGATCAAGTGCATATTATATTCATTCTGATCTATTGACCAATGGATGTCATCTGGATAAAACTGTGAATGGGCAGAAAAAGACACTCCACCATAGGAAAACACGTCAATAGCATCAAAGCTTAATCCTTTCTCAGAGAAGGATATAAACACTTGGGAATGGAGATGCAATCTATCCCCAAACCCTCTAAATTATATAGTCAACAGACCTCTTAGTGAACTTTAAAATTGAGCACAGGTGCCCAGGTTGTTTAAAAAAAAAAAGAGGAACCACTAGGGCAGAAACATAAAATACTAGAACTTCTATTTATATTTCCTTGTGATTTTAAGAAAAATAATCTTAACTAATATTTTATGGATTTAGTATCGTGTGCCTGTCATATATGTTATGTGAGCTCTCATGAGGGAGGCATGGAAGTTCCTAAAAAGTTATGTTGTATCTTTTATGTTGACTTTTTTGCTACAGGTTCCTTCATGAGCTTTTTGTAAATAAAAGTCATGTGCTGCAAATTTTGCTCACTTTTCAGTGCTATGAATAGTTTCCCAATAAAATGCTAATTATCACATATTTAATTAAGCACACAAGCACATGTACACACAAACCATGCTCTCTGGGCAAACAAAATGTTCTAACAACAATTGAGAATGCAACTACATTATAAAAGACACATGTACTAGGGAGGGAAAATATGGAAAAAGGAACACACAAGAAATGTTATTGCCACTTTGTGATTTTTTTTGTTTAAAGTGGAGATACAGTTATCTAACTTTATTTTTGAAATACCAAAAATAGAAGATTTCATTTGACCACCACATCTCCCCAAGTACAAAGCTCAATTCAAAATGTATTGAAGACCTAAATTTAACACCTAAAAATATAAAACTACAGGAAAAATACATGGGGGAAAATTCAATTCATCCATAGAAGAAAAGATATTTTGGATAACACCCCAAAAGCACTGACAGCAAATAAAAACATAACATTATGTCTAGGAAACAGTACAGGAAACAACAGAGTAAAGATACAACCTACAGAAAAAGAGAAAATATTTTTCGATTAATTTTCTGACAGGAATTACTACAAGAATGTATAAGGATTCCAGAAACACAACAATAAAAATACAAATTGTCCAAGTGAAAATGGTCTGAACACACATTTCTTAAAATTAAAAAATGCAAATTACCCACATGTACAGGAAAACATTTCAGTATCACTACCCATTAGCAAAATGCAAATCAAAACCACAGTGAGGCATCTCCTGGAGCTGCACCAGGGGAGGTGGTGCTGACTCCAGGGGTCACCAAGCAGGAAGAAGATGAGTCTTAAGTCTGAGCACCTAGGAATTTACATAGACCAGTTGGAGCTCCTGTGGAAGAACGGTTGTGGGTATTATGGCAACCCTGCCCAGAAGAGCTTCTGCAACTACTGCTGGAGAGAACAGTACCACAGATCCCAGCAGAAGCTGATCCAGAAGGACTGGGAGCTGGCTAAAGGACTTCAGTAGGAGGAAGAAGAGGCCTTGGCCAGCAACAGTCAGTGAGCCAGGGGGCAGCCTTCATTACATTTTCCAAATTTGAAGAAAAGAAAACCAATGGAAAGGTCCACAAGGTGACCACAGTGAAGAAATTCTTTAGTGCTTGTTCCAGAGTTGGATCAAAAAGGTTAGAAATTCTGGAAACAAAAGCTCCCATTCCTTCCATAAACTGGCAAATCAGGATTGAAACAGTGTCTAAGGCACTAATAGATTTCCTCAAGACCTTCCACAAAACCAAACAAGAGATCTATAAGACGACCAAGATGTTTTGCGAAGGATGCATTACAAAAAGGATTTGAGCATTGAGAAGCAGTCAGAGTGTCGTCAGGAGTTTTACCAGAATGTGGCAGAAAGAATACTGACTCGTGAAAAAGTGCCTCCAGAAACAGTTGAGAAGATAATGGATCAGATGGAAAAGTACATCATGACTTGCCTCTCTAAATATGTGTTCTGTTCAGAAACCACTGACAAAAAGAAAGACCGCACCATTCAGAAGAGGACCAGATATCTCTGATATGGATTCGAAGCCTGTGTCCAATACAAATTAGCCTACCAGACCAGGTGTAGCAAGCACAACTTTAATGCCATCAAGATCACCAATAATGAGCCTGCTTCTGCGGATGACTTAAGCCTTCTTCTGCTCCTTGCCCAAGCTTATCTACATTGTGCTGAAGGGCAAACCCACCCCATCAATTGGTGGAATTGCAAAAGAAGTTAAAGACATTGTGGAGAAATATCAATATGAAATTAAACCCCAAAGTCAACTGATAGCAGCTATTGACTCTGAAAATGTTAAAAAAGACAAAATTCTTCCACCATTGCAAACCCAGGTTTATGCACAATGATAAACATTATGTGGGTAGTATTTATGTGAGCCTGCATTGTAGGTAACAGTACCGCAGCCTGAAAGTGGGACCTAGAATATACTCAATTGCTCAATTGCTTATAAATGTCAGAGAATTTTTAAGGTACATTTTATGGGGGGTGTTTTGTAGGCTTTTTGTTCTTTTTCCTGGTAGGGGAAGCTTAGTTAATAATAAAGTACTGAAAAGAAAAAGGAATGAGAAATATATCACCCCGGTTCAAATACCTATTATCAATGAAAGCAAAAACTAACAAATCCTGGTGAAAACGCACAGGAAATGGAAGTCTTATACACTATTGGTGGGAATATAAATTATTATAACCATTATGGAAAAACTAAAAAATTTCCTCAAAAGTTAAAAACAAACTCTCCATATGACCCAACTATCTCATTTTCTGTGCATATTTGAAAAATTGCAATTGTCAAAAAGAGATAAATTCACTCATATTTATTGCTGCACTACTCACAATAGTCAGAATATAAAATCAGATAAGTTGTCCATCAACAGATAAATGGATAAAAAAAATGTAGCATATACACATAATTGAATATTATTAACTAGTATGAAAAATGAGATTTTTGTCACGTGTAGCAAATTGAAAGAAACTGGAAAATATTCACTAAAATAAGATAGGTGCAGAAAGACAAATACTGCATACTCTCCCTCACTTGGTAGCTAAAAAGTTGATCTTATAGATGGAAATAATATACTAGTTACCAGTGACAGAAATAGAGATTTGGAAAGCAGGTAGTTAATGGGTACAGGAACATTTAGTACAGTGGAAAAAAACAACAGTTCACAGCAATGAACTGAGTATTTTCAAATAGCCGGTAGAGAGGATTTTCAATTTTGTAGAAAATGAAAATTTTAAAAGATGTGTACTGAAGTATTTGGGGACAAGGTGCCATATACAAAACATACTCTCAGATGGTGCAACAAATACTATTTATGTAATTGGTCAAAATGTTAACAGTTCTCAGATATAGATGGTGGTTATGTGGAAGTTAATTATATATTCATTCAACTGCTGTTTGAAACTATTCATGATAAAAGTTGAGGGTAAAAACACAATGTCTTTGGATAGGTTTGGATTGAGTGAAAATTTATATGACCTATAATAGGGAAAAGACTCCTAACCACCAGTTGAATTTAAAAATCTGTCTACATCTGATAATAACCCTGAAAATTTGAAAAAGGCAAATGCAAAACCACTTCAAAGTATTACTCCAACAGCCCAACTAGATTGAGATTACTCAGGAGGAAAACTCCGTCTAAAAACATACTCATGAATAAAAATTTTTTAAAACATAACAAAAGAAACCTTACTCCCAACAGAAAATCACAAACACAAGTGAGAAAAAGTGAAAATGACAGTAACATTGGTGAAGTGAAATTATTTAAGACAAACAGGATACAGAAAATGGCAGAGCAGACCAGAGCAGCAACCATCCACTCCTCTGCAGCCTGGAATCAAAGCAAGGAAAGAACAACTGACCAGAGAGGTGGGTGTCAGAGCAAGTACTCGAAAACTCAACATTGAACAACTTAAGACTTGGGCAACTTGGAATTAGATTATTAGATCAAAAAATAAGAAAATAATTCCTTTACCCAGAAGCTGACTATGGTAGGGCCAGGGAAAAGAACAAAGACAGAAAACCACAGGCAAACTTGTTTCCTGAACAATAGTTACCAAAAAAAAAACAATCAAACACAGTTTAAAAAGGTTAGAAATAGCAAAGACAATGAAGGACATTGCACAATTCAACTTAAATTGTTGGCAGAAAATGGTGCTGGGAAGGACAACCGTTCTGTGGAAACCACACCTAGACTTAGAAGAAACTAAATCTATAGAGCTTCTCCCCATCTACAATTACAAATGAAAACATAGGGAATGCCTCAGAAGTAGGTTGTCCCAATAATCCATATAGAAGGACCTTGTAGATGGATCACAGTTGGCAGTTGGCAGGGGGTTACCAAAACCCCTTCCCCTCACCACAGTCCAAGGACAAGAGGTGCAGCTTACCTGGAGTCTAATGGACTGAGACCTCTGACACTATGAGCCCTGAATAAACCTTTCCTTCTTTAACACTGTTCTTGTGGGGTCTCTTGGTCACAGCAGTGAGAAAACTGACTAAAACAGATGTTGTTCATAAAAAATGGTTCTCCATAAATTTTTTTAAACATGCATAATACTAAAATTAGATATAAATATCTAAATACCTTCAAAATATTGAAATATTCAAATACCATAATTGAAGCTTATCACAATTATCCCAATATAAGCTTTAACTGTTAAAACTTGGTTGTAATATAAGAGATATTATGTTTCTTTTATCTCTCATTGCCTTTTATTTGTCTTTATCCTGTATAAACATTATTGGGAGCCAAAAGGAAGAAAAAAATACAATTCCTATTGTAAAGTGATAAGGTCTATTAGATATGCATGTGAATAAATAATTTCAGCACAGTGGGAGAGGCACAATAACACATTATGGTCTATGCAGTTGTGGCAAAAAAAAGAGAAGGAAGAGACTGTTTCCACTTGAGCTTATCAAGAAAACTTCTATATTAGAAGAAAAGGACCAATGCGAAAATTTTGGAGCACAGAAAGAAATTTTCTGCAACATTGACACAGAATAAGAGGAGTACTGAAGTCATGTAGTTATTTGAGGCAGAAAGACCAGAGGGTGCAAAGGCACTGAAACAATGCAGCATATGATTGCATCAGAATGTCTGGAATATTAGGATGAACATGGAGAGTCCCTCTTTTTGTAATGAAGGCATAGAGGTAGGCCACAATCAGTTAATTAGTTATTATCTTTCATACTAACATAGTGGCACTTTAGGTACAGTAGGAAGCTTTATTTACCCTCCCTATGTCTGTGTTCCTCAACTGTAAGACACATAAAACCATATTACCTGCCTTGGAGGTTTCTGTGAAGATTAAATGAGACTATTCATACAAAGCATTTAGCTAGTGCCTAACAAATAACTCTTGCTCAAAAAAATACAGGATGAGGAGGCAGTAGATTTTTGATTTATTTTTTGTTGTTTGTAGAAGATTTATCATTGTTTTTGTTTTTTGTTTTGTTTCATTTTGTTTTCAAATTTTTAAAATTTTTCACATTTTTGTTTAATGTGTATTACACTGGATCTTAATGGTGGGATTAGGGAACAAATTTTGTTCCAAAAAATTTTGAAACAGGTACAGTCTCAGACTCCATAGATAAAGTGCCTGCACAGTCTTTATTTCTTTTTTTCTTTTAAACACTTTCATTCTTCAGGAAGTCTAAGCAATAATTCCTTCAATTGTTGCTAGAGGGAGCATGCCCTCTAGTGGTCCCAAGCAATCATGCAGCCAGATGCAACAGCCACACAGAATGCTGCAATGACATTTCTTTCCAACTCTAGGTGCAGAGGCAAAACATACCTAAGAACAGAGAAAATAATGAACAGCCAACAAAAAAATCAATAGTTGGTCTATAGTGCACTACTTGTTTAATTGATAACATGATACTATCACTAGATTAACAGGGCAAAATATGAGATCACAATGGACACTTATTTTACTGCAGGCAATACATGTATATTGCACCTCATTTAAAAAACTGTGCTGCCTACACATCCAAAATAGGAATAAAATAATATTTTTTCATAAATAATAATAATTTTTGAAATAAATCCCAGTCCACAAAGCCACTGTGAAAGACATCACAAGCATATACATCCCCATGTTTAAATACCCATGAGTATATATAATACTAATTTAATCTTTCTTTCTTTCTGAAGAGAATATATGGTTGATGGGAAGCTACTGGGTATAAGTTGCAGATTCACAAACCCATATATTTTCTTCAGGCACAATTAAGAAACAATAAAAAAAACATGGTTGTTAGAAGTTTACAAAAGAAAAAGAATCATGAGCAGAGTATGATAGAGCATAAGCCATTAATAGATCACATGAGAAAGACTGTAAAATATTAAATTTATCACAAGTATATTGCATTATACCTTATGCTTCTTCCCCAGGCCCAACAGTCCATGTGTCAAAGTAAAATCTGTCTTTATCACAGGTTAACTGGCCTGTACATCTTGACTGACTCAGGAGCAATGAAATGAGATTTTCAGAACAATGACAGAAGCATATAAGAAATAATCAAGTAGTATCACTAGGAGAAATTGAATTCATTTAATTCAATTTAATTAAAAGAATAAATACAAATATTGATGACTTATAGTCCCTCTGCACAGATATCACTAATTCAACAAGTACTTTGTGAATATCTGCCAACAAGAAAGATATATGGGAAGTAATGTAAGAAAATAAAAAATGTGATTATTGTGTAAAAAAAAGCTAACAAAATTAGAAGGATGATTTCAACATTGTTCTAAACAAAATGATGGAGGGTACCTTTCAGATGGGAAGTTTAGGTAGATGTTTCTTAGAGTAGTATTTGAGGAAGGATTTTGACAGGCAGGTGACAAGGGAAGATGATTTAAGTGGAGGCAATTGTGACCAGCATTCATTCTGGTGTTTGAAGAATGACTGGCATGCCAGTTTACTGGAACATATTTCAACTGAAAGGAAAGCCAGAAAATTGAGGATAGACAGTACATTGGACTTCAATCTGCAAGCAAATAATAATATGGGGAAGAGTAAGGAAGAAAGAAACATGAGCAGACCAGAGAAAATTTATTGTGCTGGCAACACATAAGTTGAATTGAAAAGAAGAGAGCTATGGGAAAGCAGACTGCATACAGTAGTGCAAGTGAGACATATTACAGGCTCACATTCTGACAGTGAAGGGAGACGTCAAATACAACTGAGGGAATTTACCTAGAAAAGTGATTGTCCACATTTTCCCCAACACAAAAAGTCTGAAAGTTAGAATACATTTCTATCAAAACACTTTTCTCAGAATCTCCATCATGACAAGAAAGAACACGGTCTGGGGAGTCACCTCTGCCCTAGTGTCTTACTACAGGTTTGGCTGCTATAAGGGAATCTCACACACTGGGAATTTATGAAGAACAGTTATTTGGCTCATGGTACTGGAGGATGGGAAGTCCAAGAATATGGTGTTGGCATCTGACGAAGGCCTTTGTGCTATGTCATCTCATCACACAAGGCAAAGTTCAAGAGTGGAGAAAGACAAGACAGCAAGTGTGGGTACAAGTACATAGAGAGACTGCATACATGGCATACCTTAAGGGTGTCTGAGTGGCAGGCCACTTCCCTCATTCTAAGCTTGTGAGCTGCAGGCTTCTTACCCCTGTAAGCATCCCTGTAGGCACAGCTCCGGGCATGAGGCCATGTGTTGCAGTCCCTGTGCTTGCTCCATAGCCACTCCTCCAATGGTCACTGCAAGGACACTTGGCAGACAATTGCATTGGTGGCTGCCTGTAATCTGCTTAGCTACACCTGAGTGTATATACATGGTAACTGTGCAATAAAATCAGACCTGCTTCCTGCTTGGTCTCTGGAGGTCTTGATTAGCGACTCCGCAATCACACTCTCCTCTACCCTGTTCCAAGAACCTCCTCACTGCATGAGAGAGAGAGCCCAGGCAAGCAAGTGCTGTTTTTCATTTTGATACAGGGTCTAACTAAGTTTCTTAGAACCTCAAATGTGTAACCCACCTGCTTCAGCCTCCTGAGTCACTGAGGTTACAGGTGTGTGCCACCACACCTGGCCTATTAGTTCTTTCATTAAATTTTTATTATATGTAGTAGTGGGGTTCATTGTGTTATCTGTGGATATGCACATTACATAATTTGCTCCAATCCATTCCCCAATACTTCCCTTTTCCCCTCTCCTCCTCCCTTCCCCTATTCACTTTCCACTACTGTTCTGTTCTTCCTATATTCAGCCATAAAAAAATGAAACTCTCTCATTTGCTGGTAAATGGGTAGGACTTTGGGGGGCATCATGCTAAGTGAAATGAATCAGATTTAGTCAAAAGTTGAATGTTTTTCTGATATATGAAAGCTGGAGAGAGAAAGAGGGAATTTTTAAAGTTGAATGGAAGATCTCACAAAAATAGAAGGGAGATCTAGAATAAAAGCAGAGAATCAAATCAAGGATAAGGGAGGAAGGGAGAAGAAGGGGAAGAACAGGGAAATAAAATTGACCAAATTATGCTATATACACATATGAACATATCAAAAGAAATTCTGCTTTTATGTAAAGTTAAAATTCACCAATGGAAACATTCCTTGTATCTCTAGTTCCTTCTATCTCTACTTTCTCCAGTGCTTTTATCATGAATGGGTCCTGAATTCTGTTGAAGGATTTCTCTGCATCTATTTAGATGACTATATAATTTTGGTCATAAAACTTATTTATGTGGAGAATTACATTCATTAATTTGCATTATGTTAAACCATCCTAACATCCCTGGGAATAAAAAAGTTTGTTCATGATGTACAATCTTCTTAACATGACTATGCTAACTTCCTAGATCAAATATTCACAAAAAATATGTATTCAAAGGCATTGGAAATAAAAACATATGTAAACAATGTATATTGGCTTTAGTTGTTTTATTTTCCCAAATTGTTCTGAGAATATTGACCTGATAAAGTGCTTTGAAAATGTAAAGCATAGCCAATGTAATTCATGATCATCTGGTGAGATTTATGAAAAAATGTTGTGTAGGTATTCCTTAGAAATTGAGAAAACAAATAAGAACTAAATGAGAAATAGCAAACATTTTGCAAATTATTCCAGTTTTTATTTATATATTCAACAACATCAAAGAATGTCTATTATTGTTCATATCTAGTGAATGTCCAATGCTCATGTTAGCTGATGTAGCAATGTTCAAAGGTGGAAACATTGGGCTAAGAGAACTGTAACCCCATCAGCTGATTAATTCATTTGATGTACTAATCACTTGAATGTACTGTTGGGGGTTAACTAGGCAGATAAGAGTGAGGCTAGAGGAAGTTGGTCAACGGTGCATGCCCTTGGGTTTTATGTCTTGTCCTAGATTCCCCAAGCTGAGATCTCTCCTCCACCATGCTCTTCTGCCATAATGTTCTCACTCATCTCAGGCTCAGAGTATTGGAGTCCATGAATTTAGACCTCTGACACCATGACCCCAAAATGAACTTTTCCTCCTCTTAGTTGTTCTTGTAACACCCTTTGATCACATCTCAAGTATCTAACACAATAACATAATCAAATTCTCATTTGGAAAACCACTACAAATAATTTTCTTAATATTTTACTATATGATCATGAATAGAGAACTAAAATTTTCAAAAACTTGGATGACTTTCTAACAAACCTTATATCATTTCTATCTATTATTTAAGAGACCAAAATTTATCAGTTTGTATCATCAAGTTAAAAATTAGGAGTATTATTGATATTGTGATGTTGAAAACTACCTCATGCTAACAATAATATGATTTGATGATGGATAGATACATCAGATGGCAGTTTTTAAAATCCCATTTCACCTTGCTAAGGTTTCAAATGGAATTTCACTTTATTAGTAATGTTTTATTAAAATTTATAGTAAACTCATGATGTGTTCAATATTGTATACTGATCATACTTATAACAATAAGCCAATCCAAAAGAATTTTTTACAACCTTAAAGCTGAACAACTCAAAGGAAAGGAAATTTTTAAACATGTACTTATGTATGTATTTGGTAGATAAGAGAAGTGTGACATAAATATTAGTCCAAGGGGGAAAAGACTGTAAAATATCTAACCACTAAACAAAACACTTTTTGTTCCAGAGGGAAAAGCCTTTTCACTCACAGCACTAGTGGTAACCAGAATAACAGAATTTTCACTTATTCTTCTTTTAATGGATCATGGGAGTTAATACTTTGTTATGGTTTATAGACCCTGGGAGATATATTTTAAAAAGAGGTGTAATCATTTTAAAGGTCAGTATTTACAAAGTTCCAAAGTTGAAACCTTTGCTTCTATAACATTAAGAAATATTTTATATGTAAAATTGCATAAGAGGCTACATGGTCTTTTAAATTTCCTTTCAGGAGTTGACAAGCAAAACATTCCTAAGGCCACTGGTCCAGGCAGAGTACCTCATGAAGGTGCTTTAATTCTACCCACACATTTTCTTTGTTTCACAAGATTTGTCATTTGCTTAGAAAATAAAAATTCTGCTCCTCTTGGCAGTACTACAGTACTTGACACCAGTATTGTTACAGGTATCAGTCGAGACAATATTGGGCAAAGTTCAATAAAAATCCTCCCTCCTCATGTAAAGTGAAGCCTGAAATGGTTTAAATTCAGAAGCAGACTTCAAGTAAATGACTTTGAGATCCTGCCTCAATATTTTTCAGGTTGTAGAAAGTAGATTATGTACATTTTTATTTCTTTAGTAGCATCAAAAACATATCCACATACTTAAGGAATCGTCTGAATACATGGAAATCTATTATGGATACATGGACATTGAACTAAGAATATTGGGTTATAAAAAGAAATATCCATTTGTTTCAATCCTCAGTTCTTGGAACAGAGATTCTAATACCTTAAAACTGATTAACTGTGTGTGCAACAGGACAAGAGTGAGCTGTTTTAGTTTCAGAGTTGATGCTGGAACACTCTAAACTTCCTGCATGACCCAGGACCCAGGATTCCTTTATCTAATTCTGTACTCACATTGCACCTTGGTTGTATGGGGTCTGATCAACCCATTGCCAGTGTCCATGACCCTCTGGATCTAATAGCCCCATAAAATAAGCAGCAGCTTTATCCATAATCTGAGTGAGGAAATCCTAAAGGAAAAGAAATATGAAAGAAATCATAGGCTTTAGATACTCAGCTAGAACTGAGGGTTTTTTTAATTTGACAAATCATGCTCTGTACTGGTATTAATAAAACAGAATGAAGTCCACTCTCATGTGTAGATATAATTCACCAATAAAAATGTTTTTAAAGAATTTTTGTGATTTATTTCTTCTTTCTTATTTTAATCATAAAATATATCAGATAACAAGTAATTTGACAGATATACACAGTGCATAATTATAAAATTGTCATAGTTAACATTTCCATCTTCTTTATATCTTTTGAAAGATTTTACTAACATTAATAATTATACATACTAAAGGTACAGTGTGATTTTTCAACTGAACTCTTTATGGTCATACAGAAATTAAAACAAAAGGAGATGGTTCAGGAATAACCAGATGGGGACCTCAGCACTGGAGATTTTTGAGCACAAAAGGATCAAAGACATCATCTGTGAGCCTTAATTTTATTCAATATGAAAGAGATTCATACCTACAACCACAATGAATTCTCATCTCAAATTCAACTTCCCTCTTTCTTCACTGAGAGAACATTCTTCAAAGTTGTTCAAGATAAAATTCTTACAAATTTAATCATTTTCCTTTCATTATATCATGTGGGTTTGTTGTTGTTGTTGTTGTTGTTGTTTGTTTGGTACCCAAAGTTGAACCCAAGAGTATTTAACCACTGAGCCACATTCCCACCCTTTCTTATATTTCAATTAGGAACAGGGTCTTGCTAAATTGCTTAGTACCTTGCTACATTGTGGAGGATTGCTTTGAACTTGAGATCCTCCTGCCTCAGCCTCCCAAGCCCCTGGGATTACAAGCATGCACCACAACACCCAGCACTTCACACATTCTTAAAATTTCATTCCTGATTGCTGATTGTGAGTATTTTGATTTAATTTTGCCCATTCAAATTAATTCTCCTTTCTGTTAAGCAGTTGATCATTCAGAAAACAGTTATATATTGAAATAGCAACTGCTGTTTTAGGCAGAAACATTTTCATCCTTCCACTAACCGCCCAGATCCTACATATTGAATGCCACAATTTCCCTGGGGGTAGGTTAGTTACACTGAAGAAGGTACAAGGTGTGGAATGTGAAGGCTGAGGGAGCCTCTCCTATCTGTCTTATGGAAAGTCTTCTGCCACAGCATAAATATCCATTCTTAGCAAACACAAATACAAAAGTCAGACAGGCTCATGACTCCATTGTCCCTTAGAAAGTACCTGCTCTTCCTTGCTGTTGATCACCACCAGGTGAGCCTCCATTCTAGAGGAGTTATCCTGACTCTCCTTCCAAGATTTTGCATCAGTAGAAAAAAAAGTAGCAACTGGAACTAAATGACTTCCAATTCTCTAGGCAACAGCTCCAGACTTTTCCTTTATTGGCAAGAAGGTAAAATCAGTGCAATATATAAAAAATTCTTTTTAAAGTGTGTGTATTATTAAATTTACAGACCTAGGGAAACAGCATGAAAGCTGCAGCTCCCATATTTACCCAGATATAACAAGGAGACCCCTTTCCTCAGGTGCCAAGGATTAACTAAGTCTGCCTCCACCAGGCAGCAATATGTCAGGTCCCCTTTGTCCTGCAGGACTGGTATCAGGAAAAAAACAGCTAAAAATAATGTTTAAATAAAACCAAGACTCCAAAACCTCAAAACAAAAATATACAAGTTTCAACACAAAATGATTAATCATAACAAGAACCAGGAAGTTTTCAATTTTAGTAAAAAAAAAATGATAATCAATAGGGGGGGACAGATAACAAAAATGTTACAATTACACAACAAAGATTTTAAAGCAACCATGATAAAAATGCTTCAACAAGAAGATACAAACAATCTTGAAACAAAGGAAAAGCTCTAAGTTACTTGGAAAAATCCCTGTGTTAAAACAAAAAATAAAAGGACTGGAATGTGGCTCAGGGGTTTGGCAGCCCAAGGTTCAATCACAGGTACCCAACACAAACCACCATCCCCAAAAAAGAAACAAAGGTGTTGGGTGTGGGAGACCTTGCCTTTTGGTTTTATTTCCCCGATGGGGTTTCTCCCCGCTGAAGTTAAGTTTCAGTCTCTGGAGAAGAACATCATGTAATCCCTTACCCCTCCCCCTCTCCTCACCAAAGGGCTCCAAGCAGAAGGGCACCAAAGTCAAAAGTTTTCTAGACCTATCCCCACAGGACACAGTGTCTGCTCGCCTGTTCCTGAGTCACCCTGCCAATCAGCACCCACCAACTCATCTAAGCAACCCTTCTTAAGCTGAAGCTTGCAGGCTCAGGCTGCTGCTCTCTTCCTTTCCTTTTTTTTCCCTTGAAGCAGCCCCCCCAATAAAAATCTCTTGGTTGAATTTCCATCTCAGGTGATTCACTCCCCTTTCAAAAGGAATGCTAACTCATAATGGCAATGTGGGGGGGGGGCAAGCATAGGAGGAATGGAGGAATTTTAGATAGGGCAAAGGGGAGGGAGAGGTAGATAGGGAGGGGGTAAAAGGGTAGGAATGATGGTGGAATGAGTTCGACATCATTATCCTAAGTACATGTATAAAGACACAAATGGTGTGAAAATACTTTCTGCGCAATCAGTGACTTGAAAAATTGAGCTCTATATGTGTCATATAAAATGAATTGCATTCTGCAATCATGGATAAGAAATTAAGATGAATAAATAATTTAATAAAAAAGAAAAGAAACAAAAAATAGACTCAACAAAAAAAACAGAAGATGTAAAAAATGGAAACTTTATCACTGAAAAATATAATAACCTTTTAAAAGCTTAACAGACTTTCTTTGGCCTCCTTCTGCCTACTCCTTCCTGAGTCTTCAGCATGAATGTTAACCAGATCAAATTTTGGACTTGTCAAGCCCCCACATTTCCATTTCCCAAGTTCTTTTTTTAAAAAAAAAAAAAATATTTTTTTAAAGAGAGAGAGAGAGTTTTTTAATATTTATTTTTTAGTTTTCGGCGGACAAAACATCTTTGTTTGTATGTGGTGCTGAGGATCAAACCCGGGCCGCACGCATGCCAGGTGAGCATGCTACCGTTTGAGCCACATCCCCAGCCCCATTTCCAAGTTCTTAAAATAAATATCCATGTTCATATTGCTTAGTTCCTCTGGAGAGCACTAACATAATACACCACCCTAATAAATGGGAGCATAACTCCTCCATCATAAAACAGTAGCTGCACATAGCAACCTCCTTATGAACTGTACAGTGTGGGAATAGGAGAGGGAAAAGTAGCTTCACAATGGAGAAACCTGAAAACCACTACCTCAGGTGATCAAGTTCAGCATCAAAAGTCAACATTCACTTTGATAGTATATACCTGGTGTTAGGGTCTGTAAACAAGTCAGGATAGCACCTGGCATTTTGCCAGAGGGAGTGATTTGTGAAGTAACACCAGAGAGCCATTAAGTGTGGAGATTCCTTATTGGTTGACTGCTGTATCTAGTTTATGCTAATTAAGATAAGCTGTGTGTAATGTATATATACCCCTCCTGTCCTACAATAAACGGCTCCCACTCCTGCTGTATCAATGTACACAAGTTGTTCGTCACCCCCCAGTTATTTTGCTGCAGCCAGACTGCGGCAGATGGTGGCCCGTACCGGGAGCCCCGGGACACTTGGGGGTAAGTGACGGAAAAAAAGCTGCCTGTCCCTAGATAGGATGGGAGCAAATCTGCTTGTCCCTAGGCAGATAGGGCGAGAGGAAAAATGGCCATTTTGAAAAAATGGAGAAGATTGATACAGTACCTTTGTGTCTTGTTTTGTCTTAAAATGTTGTATTGTCTTTATGATGAAAATATGGAAGGGGTGAGAAGTAAATTACTAAGGGAAGGAGGCACCCCAGTGGAACCAAGAATAGTTAGGGCATGTGTTGATGGAAGCCCAGGAACTCTAGTCAGAAAGAAGAAAGTTCAGAGGAGGAAGGATTATCAGGAAAAAAGTTGCAACAAAAGGCTATTACTGCATACTTTTTGTTACCGGAGGGTGCGTGAATCGCCGTGGCAGCAGCCACATGCGTGAGCGGGTCATGGCGCAGCAAGGACTTTCTAAGCAGCAGCAGCGGGCTCCTCCCCACCCCCCACCCGGGGAGCAGGAGGCCACTGCGAGAGCCCAAATCCAAACCTGACCCGGAGGCACAGTCTCACAGGCTCTTGCTCCCTGTGCCCAGTGGCAGTTTGAGTCCAGAACACTCCCCAGACTCTCCCTGGGGCCATCTGGGGCTGCCTGGGATGCTGCAGGCAGAAGACGCCCCTCGTCCCTGAAGTTTGATCATTTCCAAGGCCAGTAACTACAATGGTTCTCCCACACCTGGAAGCTAATAAATAATGAGCACTATTAAGTCTTATTTCAAATGTAAAAAAACCTTGAGATAATGTACTAAATTGTTCAGAAGGTTGTTCTCTTAGTGGAATGCTACAGGATTTTCTTTAGCCAGCATTGCCGGAGTTCCTGCCTTCGTCCCAGTGCCAGTGAGGACAAGGGTGGAAGAATTTCCAGTGTTGCTGAGAACCGGACGAGACTTTGGATCAAGCTAGCTGCCTGCAAACTTACCTGGACTGTGATTTAAGCTAGCTGCCTGCAGAACTTACCTGGACTGTGATTTACCTGGACTGTGAGTTAATCTATTGAGACACTGCTTTACCTGGACTGAGACAACAAACTGTAATCTACAACAAATTGTAACTCGGTATCTTTGCTAACGGTGTCATTGCTGGTATAATTTTTCCAAGGGCTTCTTGCATGGAGCCATCAATTGGCTTGGTATTGTGACATTTTGTATCCTCCCCTTCTGCTTGTAGCAGACTGTTTGTGGTGTTTGTGTAAAAACCACTATGGTTGTTATTTAAATTAAACAAAAGGGGGAAATGTTAGGGTCTGTAAACAAGTCAGGATGGCACCTGGCATTTTGCCAGAGGGAGTGGTTTGTGAAGTAACACCAGAGAGCCATTAAGTGTGGAGATTCCTTATTGTTGACTGCTGTATCTAGTTTATGCTAATTAAGATAAGCTGTGTGTAATGTATATATACCCCTCCTGTCCTACAATAAATGGCTCCCACTCCTGCTATATCAATGTACGCAAGTTGTTCATCACGCCCCGGTTATTTTGCTGCAGCCGGACTGCGGCAACCTGGAACTAATGTGATGAAGAGCATTTTATATCTGTGACCTTCCTCCCAAAAACAAATAATCCCCCTATAATCATTAGAAAAGCTTATTTTAACACAGAGACAACCAATAATATACAGAATGGTATTCCCCTAAATTGTCAGAGTCATCTAACAAGAAAGATTTGAAGAAATATCATAGCAAAGAGGAACATAAAGAGCTATGACAAATGGAATGTGAGGGACAGAATAGGATTCTAGTATAGAAAAAGAACAAGAGTTAAAAATTTGGAAAATCAAGAATGCTGGGCTAAGAAAGTGGCTCAGTGATAGAGACGTGCCTAGCATGTGTGAAACCCTGAATTCAATTCCTACTAACAAAGGGAAAAATATCAATATTGGTTCATTTGTTGTAAAAAATGCCCTTACTTAGGATTAGCTTAATAATAATGGCCATTGTGTGTGCAAGGTAGGATTAAAATACACTCTTCTAATATTATCGCCTCAATTTTTCTGTAAATTTAGAAATGTTTTCAAAACACCCTATTTAAATGAAAAAAAATTCACATTCACAATAATATATTTCTGTTCATTTTTATCATATTGTTTGACTGACATGTGAGAAAAACACTAGCCTTCCACAGAAAAATCAGAGAAGAACAGTCTGCAGAAATACAATAACAATATATTCTTTTTCCAAATTGAGCTTCACATGGACAACATTCAATATCCATATAAGAATGTTAGATTCTGGGCTGGGGCTGTAGCTCAGCAATACAGCACCTGCCTGGCACGTGTGGAGGCACTAGATTTGATCCTCAACACCACATAGATATAAATAAATAAAGATATTGTTACCATCTACTGTCAGAACCCGCTGACAATTTGTAATTCCTGTTACAGCAGAGATGCTTAAAAAAAGACACACGCACACACACACACATTCAGTAGAAAATGAGCACCATCTTTATTTTTTCTCTCCTTCTTTTATACACCATTGTTAATTAAAACAAGGGGAAAGAAAAAAACATCCTTTCGGCAGCTTAATCCTTATAAGCATGGATAAACATTCTCAGGAAAACATTGTTTATGGTCACAGTGCTCCATATTTCTTATCAATTAAGTTGTGGTTAGTTATTCTCAGGCAAACACACACACATACACACACACACACATATTTTACACTTGGCAGAACATTCTTTTATCTTAAGACAACAACAAGGACACAGTTCAAAGAGTTCACACTTTCTCACAGAACTTCTTGTTTTGCTAAGCACGACAAAACTGTTTGTGTGCGTGAGCACACAATCTACAACCAAAAAAATTAAAAAGAATGTTACATTCTATAAAATTGTACACTTGTAGCTTACAATGAGCAGGAAACTCCACTACTTAGTGTGTTTTACCTGGAAATCATAAATACTGATTTGGGAATCTTACATACTACAGTCAGCAACTGAATTCTAGGCACATGAAATTTTATCTTTCATGGTTGAATTAATTCTTACACACTTCAAATTTGTGTGAATCATTTCTTTTATAAATCTTTTATAATTTTTGTCTTCAAACAGCTGAGCATTTTTTTGAAAGAAAGCTGGAAAATAGAGTAAAAAACAATCATTTTTCTGGTAGCATTAGGTCATTGCTCTTTACATTGCTGTCTTGCATTCTATGGACAAAATCTACACATAGCCAATTACCCAATTGGACAGAGCCTGACAGAAAAAGTTTCCCCATGACCCCTCACTCAATGGAATCTTAATCCTACTGCTTTGGAAATACTAGGTATCTCCAGGAATAGCTGAAAGATGAGGAGTTGAAAGAAGACATGAAAGTTCCATCATAATGGGATCTGAAGGATGTTATCCATAGTCTCCTTCCAGAGTTAACCCAAGATGCAAACAAAGGCCACATTTAGAGGGATGGGAGTGGAAGTTATTTAAGGAAGTAAACAACCTGGGACTTTGGGGGAAGAAAGAATTTACTAACTTTAACAATTTCTGGGTGATCTTAAAGAACAGAAAAAATGTTTTTCAAAAACCCAAAGATTAATCAAGAGGACATTGTTCTTCCTCTCTTTTGTGTGTCTCTCCCAATTTAGAACTAACTAAACTCCACCTCTAGAAATTGGATTTTCTAGACTGCAGTAGCATCTCAGTATCATAGCACTTGCCTATAATATGCAAGGCCCTGGGTTAATCAACACTGCTGCAAGAAATTAAATCTCTTTTTTTCCCTCTAGCTTAATATTTGTTCCTCGACCCACTTCATTCAGGCTTTGGCATCCATCATTTCATTAAAACCATCCTCAGTAATTTGCTAGGACCATTTATTAGTCATTTCCTAATGTCCTTCTTGAAATCATTCACCGAGGTCTTCCTCCTCAGCTCTTGGTACACTGTTCTCTCCTGTTCCTGCCTCACCTTTCTTACTGCTGCTTCTTATTCTCTTTCATCAGCTCTCTTCCTCCATTCACAATTTTTTAAAAAATGTAACATATCCAAGAATTCTTTCCTAATCCCTACTTCTTGTTTAAAGTCCTCTTCTGGAGTGATAACATATATTCCCAGGTAGGATTTGCTATCATTATGTAAATCACTTTCTAAATTCCAGAACTCTGTCCTAAAATCTAGGCAAATATGCCTCCCACTGGACATGTACATTGTATTTTAACACTTTGTAATGTGTTAAACATAACACATTACAATGTGTTAAACATAAGTAATCATCTCTCAAAAGAAGCCCACTATTTATCCTACACTGCCTACGCCTTTGAACAACATCTTCACTGCTGAGTTTAAAAGGTCAGAATATTATATTCACACTTAACTTCTCCAGGTCCTTTAATCCCTAATATACATCAAGCCTTGGCCTCCTTCTTTATATCTTCTTTATCCTTCAAAGCTTACCTGTCTTCTCTTTCTTCACTAACTCTTCCTTAAATGAGTCAATGTTTTCCATTGGTATAATGAATTAGAATCTCTCTGGTGCATTATTCTTATACGTCATAATAGGATGCACTGTTACATAGTCATACAGGCACATAACATTATTTGGTCAATTTCATTCCCCAGTACCTCCCCAATACCTTCTCTCTTCTGTCACCTGGTCCCCTGCCTCTACTCTACTAACTTTTCCCTCAATTTTAATGAGACCTCATCCCTTGTCCTCTTCTTGCTCCCAAATTATCATATATGAGAGAAGACATACAACCAATGACTTTCTCAATCTGGTTTATCTTACTCAACACAATGCTGTCTGCTTCTGTCCATTTTCTAGAAAATAATGCCTATCCTTATCTTCACCTTTGTCCTCTTAAATCCATTTACAAAACTCAGTAAAAGCATGCCTCCTTAAGTCAAATTTGATTATGTCACACCCCTGCCCAAAATTCAGCAATGACTCCACATAACTGACACACTGCAAAACTGGCCTCCATGTTCCACCCTTCTGGTATTTACATGCCTTTGCAATGTGACTTTGTACCTTCTCCAATCAAGAAATAGGGTCAGTTTCATCACTAATAGAATATGAGCTGCCTTTAAGACTCCATTTGACCAATAGAATGTGCAAAAGCAACCAGGATAGTTCCATATTGAAACATTAATGTGCTTGGTTTCCATTCACCCTTCATCTTTGAAGTCTGCAAGTGGCCATGTGAATAAGCCCAGGCTGGCCTGATGAATGATGAAAATATGGTAAAATTTCCCCTTTCATTCCAGTTGACATGCTCTTCTTCATAAACTGATACCTGTTATCGGTCCCTAATTTCATATGCATGAGAGAGTTCAGCCAGTACCAAAGAAACTCCCATCTGAGAACAGTCTAAATTGCCAAGCCACAGATGCATGAGCTAAATAAATAGCTGTTTCAATTCACTGTTTTAGGCTTGTTTGTTAAGTTGAAAATGATATTTTATAAAATAAACTTCAGGGGAAAATCAAAAATTTTTTGATAGTATATAACATTCTTCATGATCTGAATTCTGTTTATGTGGTCAACCTACAACTTCATTTCATAGTTTTTCACATCACACTATATGTCCCCCCCCAGTAAGGTATGTTTATATTGCTCCCAAATCTTCCATGTTTTAATATAATATGCCTATATCATTTTGATACTAACAAATGTAGGTGTCTCATCCTTCAGGAAACCTATCTAATCCTCCTGTGCTCACTTCTTACCTGCACAACCCTTCCCATCTTGTGTTGTCAGCACTGGTATATATATATATATATATATATATATATATATATATATATAGATAGATAGATATAAATATATAGATATAGATATAGATATATATAGATAGATATATCTATCTATATATATATATATATATGTATATATATATATATATATATATAGAGAGAGAGAGAGAGAGAGAGACACTATACCTTTATTTAATTTACTTATTTTTATGTGTGCTAAAGATCAAACCCTGGGCTTCACATAAGCGAGGTGAGTGCTCTACCACTGAGCCACAACCCCAGCACAGCACTGGGTTTTTTGACTATTCTATTAATATCTTGAGACCAGTGGCTGTGGCTATTTCTGGATAACACAGTGCCTAGCAAACAATATGTATGGCCATTGTTACTCATCAAATGACCAAAGTAATGAATCAAATATCTACCCTAATAAATGCTGAGTTTTATGACTTTTGAAAACTTGTTAAACTCTGAAATACAGCATATGCATAAACCCACCTATTTGTGAATTTGATTTTTCCTGAGATCTCACAATGGGCCAGACAGAAACTACTAGAAGGAAATTCCCTGGGAACTCTCTGGAGTATTTCTTTCCATCACCTTCATGTCCACTTCATCACCCAAAAATATATCTGTGAAGTCAGATAAGATGAGCCTTATAAAAGCTATTAAGGAAATACAGATGTGTCCTCACACAGAATCTATTGTAGAACTGATGACCCATTGATTTCATTCTAACATCAAAACACACACACACATATCTACTCTTCAAATTTTCTCAATGAACATGAATTCCATTATTGGTGAAAAACAAAAATTCCCAGTGAAAACTCAGGAACTCTATCCCCCACCTCAGACAATATTTATTTTTCAAATGTCTGCAACATTGTGAAATTTCAGGTTCTAATGGTTAGTTTCTGTTCATGAAAGGCAGGTATTGCTAACCAACTTCATTGGCATACTTACTGATAAAAGAGACAGACAATAGGATTTCCTTCAGCAGGAAAAGTATCAGCAACAACGCAAGAAGAAGCTTGGGAAAAAAATTACCTTGGTGAGGAATGGTGTTTTCCCTGGGATCTGAAGAATAAATCAAATTAACTCATCAGAAAGAAATTCTATCCTTATTTCCAAATCCTCCTCTAGGAGTTACCTTTTTGTCACTGTGACCAAAACATTTGACAAGAATATCTTAGAATAGAAAATGTTTATTTTGAGTTTTGATTTTAGAGGTGTCAGTCCGTGGTCAGTCTTCTCCACTGCTTTAGGCCTGAGGTGAGGTAGACCATCCTAGAAGAAGGGTTTGGTGGAGAAATGCTGTTCAGCTCAAGATACCCAGGAAGAAGAAAGAGCAAACCAGGAGCCAAGGGAAAAATATAATCCACTGAGAAATGGTATTGTCATACCATGTACATGTATACATATATAACAGTGAATCTCACTATTGTGTATAATTATAATTCATCCATTGAAAACATGGAAATGAAAACATATGATCTAAAGTCACGCCCAAGTGACCTAATTTCTTCAGCCACACCATACCTGATTACCACCCAGTAATCCATTATAATTATTAATCCATCAAATATATTAATTATGCACTGATTAAGTTATGATTCTCATAACTATTTTATCTCTGAACATTCCTGAATTGCCAAATAAGCTTTTCAGGGCACATCTCATATTCAAACCTTAACATTCTGCCCCTGGTCCCCAAAAGTTCATGTCCATCTCACAATGGAAAATACAGTCAGTTGATATCCAATAGTCCCCATAGTTTTGAAAGCTTGGCACATGTCCCTTCAGCAATTTTTGAAGTGTGTACAACATTTTTCCAATTCATTAACATACATATTTCCTGATTTCTGATTCAATATGTTCTTTTACACTGTAGAATGAACATTTTTCACCATAATTTTTATTAATATTTTAATATGGTTCTTAATATTTCATTACATATTTAAATAATATTTCAGATTGTGTCCAACTTATAAGTATGCTATAGAAGATAAAACTTTCTGAACAAATTTCATATTTTTAAGATAAAGTCAGTCTTTTAGTCACTGATCCATGGTTAGAAACCATTTTCTGGACTGAGGATATAGCTTCATGCTACAGCAATTTTGACCAGGATATACAAAACCCTGAAATTGGCCACCAACAAAGGGGAGGGGGTCAGGGGGTACACATTCCATTAAGATCATTAAGATAAAACCACCAAATAAAGACAAACAATTTTCTTTAAATTAGGTATATTGTCAATCTTGAGGAGAAAAAACTCAGTATTATATTCTTTCAGTTCTGGAAATATAGGCACACATATTTTTATATATTTATATCTGCAAGGATACACAATAAAATTTAAAGTCTGATTATTTGTAAATGATAATAGTAAAGAAAGTATTATGGATCTATTTTTTCCGACTTTGCAAATCTACAACACCTTCATTCCTATCTACAGGCAGCACAATCCTCAGAGGTTCCTGGGTTTCACAGACATGATCACTTCACAGAAACAGTAACTAACATTACCTCTGCCCTGCTTATTAACTGTCTCTTCATCCTTCAACTCACAATTCCCTTTGACCACTGGAAAATGATTTTTACCTGCAGGAGAATTTGAGTTGGTGCTGGAGGACTTCAGTATATTTTGCAAACTCACTTCGGCATAATTTGTTCCCAAAGCCATCTTGAGAGGGAGGAAACCTTCTGCTTTCTTCAAAAATCCCATGTGGTATTTTCCTTAAAACATACTACAAGTGAGATTCCATCCTGAGAGCAAATTATTAACACTTAACTAGATGAGAGACCAAGTAATAAATAGGAACATACCTCTAAGAGTGAAATCATATGAAACCACTGGGCCACAAGGATCCAATCTTCAGGAAAACCAGAAAGGGAATTATAGCATTCTAATAGAATCAAAATAGATAAACAAATGTAACAAAAGTGGTAACTCAAATATGAAGAAAAGAAAAAAAGGAACTAAACAATTACAGAAGTCTTTCCTAAGAAATTCATTCTATAAATTCACCAGCAAAACTGAAGTGTGTGGGTGTCCACATGCAAGTGTAACGTATTAGCCAACCAACCTGTTGTTGGTTATTGCCACTTGTTCCTATTGCATTCACATCATCATGTCCGACTGCTCAGGCCGTTTTGGGGGGTTTTTTTTTACTCTTTTATTATTTTTACTTTATTTGGGGGGGGATTTTTTATTGGTTTTATTTTTTAAATACATGACAGCAGAAAGCATCACAATTCTTATTACATATATAGAACACTTTTTCATACCTCTGTATATAAAGTGTGTTCACACCAATTCATGTCTTCATACATGTACTTTGGATAGTGATGTCCACCACATTCCACCATCCTTGCTAACCTTCTGCCCCCTCCCTTTCCCTCCCACACCTCTGCCCTATCTAGAGTTCCTCTATTCCTCCCATGCTCCCCCTCCCTACCCCACTATAAGTCAGCCTCCTTATATCAGAGAAAACATTGTTTTTTTTTTTTTTTTGAGATTAGCTAACTTCACTTAGCATTATCTTCTCCATCCATTTACTTGCAAATGCCATGATTTTATTCTCTTTTATTGCTGAGTAAAATTCTACTGTGTATATATGCCACATTTTTTTATCGATTCATCCACTCAAGGGCATCTAGATTGGCTCCACAGTTTAGCTATTGTGAATTGTGCTGCTATAAACATTGATGTGTTGACCAGCATACCATATATGACAGGCACCTGATACTTAATCCATTAAAATGTCAGTGAAGCTTATTTTTTCTTATAATCATAAGGAAATATAAATAGAAATGTTAGTATTTTATCTTTCTGCCCTAGTGGTTCCTCGTTTTTAAAAACCAGGGCACCTGTACTCCATTTTGAAGATCACTCTCTAAGAGATCCGTTGGCTCTATAATTCAAAGGTTTGGGGCATAGATTGCATCACCATTCCCAAGTGTTTATATCCTTCTCTGAGAAAGGATTAAGCTTTGCTGCTATTGACATGTCTTCCTGGAGTGGAGTGTCTTTGCCCATTCACACGTTTATCCAGGTGACATCACTTGGTCAATAGATCAGAGTGAATATAATATGCACTTGATCTGAATTGAGTATGCTACTTCTAAGTTCAGCTTACACAAGCCACTCAATGATTGTGGATACCTTCTCAATCTTCTTGTTCCCTGGTACTGTTCTGTGGGACACTGCATGTGTGGACATCCTCCTCACCATGCCTCCCACCTAGGTTCCAGATTGAGAAAACATTCAAAAAGGATCCAAGTCAAGTTATATTCAACTTTTAGTAGATCCTAAGTCCACATGTACCGTGTGTGGGAAATAAATGTTATAAGCCACTCAGCTTTGGGGTTGTTTCTGATACAATGTAATCTATTTGTAACATGACTTATTCTAGGGAGAGAGACATAACTTTAGAAACCTATTTTGCTTAAGGAACTTGTATGAGAATGCCTCTTAGAATCAGCATTTGTATTTTTATTGTGGGATGTCTGTCATGTATGGTATGTGACCTATTGTGAAGGAGGCATGGAAGTTCCTAAGAAGTTGATGTTGTACCTTTCATGGTGACTTTTTTGCTACATGTTGCTTCATGAGCTTTTTGTAAATAAAGAGTCATGTGCTTCAAATTTTGCTCACTTTTTTTGGTGCTGTGAATACTTTCCCAATGGTATGCTAATTAGCACATGTTTAATTAAGCACATCAGAATGTGTTTACACGACCTATACTCTCTGGGAAAAGAAAATATTCTAACAAAAAATGAGAAGGAAATTACATTATAAGAGATGCTGACACTGTGGAAGGACAATTCGTAAAACTGAACACAAAAGACATGTTATTGCCACATTATGATTTTTTTGTTTGAAGTGGAGATAAGGTTATCCACCTTTTTAAAATTCTAAAAATAGAGGGTTTCGTTTAACCACCACCTCTCACCATGTATAAAACTCAATTCAAAATGTACTAAAGACCTAACTTTAAGACCTAAATTTATTGAACTACTGGAAGAACACATGAAAAAAAAAATTCAATACATACATAGAAGGAAAGATTGTTTGGATAACACCCCAAAAGCACAGACAGAAAATGACAACATAAAAATTAGGTCAAAGAAGAAGCATAGGAAACAACAGAGTAAAGATACAACCTACAGAAGAGGACAAAATATTTCCCAATTAATTTTCTGACAGGAATTACTACCAGAATATATAAGGAATTCTAGAAAAACAACAATAAAAATACAAACTATATAACTAAAAAAATACAAATCATCCACATGTATAGGAAAAAAATTTGTTATGAGTAATCATCAGCAAAATGCAAATCAAAACCACAATGAGGCACCTCCTGGAGCAGCCTTGGTGGCTGTAGTGTGATTCCAGGGGCCGCCCAGCAGGAAGAGATGAGCCTTAAGTCTGAGAGCCTAGGAATTCACGTAGACTCACGTGGACAAATCTGAGCTCCTGTGCAAGAAGTGATGTGGCTGTTATGGCACCCTGCCCAGCAGGGCTTCTGTTCCCAGTTCTGGAGAGAGGAGATCCAGAAGTACTGGGAGCTGGCTGAAGGACTTCAGCAGGAGAAGGAAGAGAACTTGCCCAGCAGCATTCAGAGCAGCCAGGGGGCACCCTTCATCACATTTTCCAAATTTGAAGAAAAGAAAACCAATAGAAAGATCAACAAGGTAACAACAGTGAAGAAATTCTTTAGTACTTGTTCCAGAGTTGGATCAAAAAGGTCAGGAAGCAAAAGCTTCCAGTCCTTCCATTAACCTGCAAACAACATTGAAACAGTGTCTAAGGAGCTCATAGAGTTTCTCAAGACCTTCCACAAAACTGAACAAGAGATCTATAAGCAGACCAAGATGTTTTGGGAAGGATGCATTACAAAAGCTATTTGGGCATTGAGGAGCAGTCAGCATGTAGTCAGGAGTTTTACCAGAGTGTAGCAGAAAGAATGCTGACTCATGGAAAAGTGCCTCCAGAAACAGTTGAGAAGATAATGGATCCAATTGAAAAGTACATCATGACTCCCTCTCTAAATATGTGTTCTGTTCAGAAGCCACTGATGATAAGAAAGACTGCACCATTCAGAAGAGGATAAGATATCACTAATAAGGATACAAAGCCTATAAAGATCTATAAGCATACCAAGATAAGCTGGTCTGCTTCACCTGGTGTAGCAAGCATATCTTCAATGCCATCAAAATCACCAACAATAAGCCTGCTTCTGCGAGTGACTTGAGCCTTCTTCTGCTTCTTGCCCAAGCTCATCTACATTGTGCTGAAGGGCAACCCCAACCCACCTGTAATCTTACATCCCTTACATCACCTGCTTCTGCAACATCAGCAAGCTGATGAGGGGGAGGACAGATAGTATTTTATCAACCTGAACTGTGCTGGGGCTTTCATTGACATATTGGATGCCCAATCTTTGAATCCAAGTCAGGAGTATTTTGATTGCTACATGTCTAGCCACACCACTCCCAGGAGGCAAGAACCCAAGAGTTGGTCTCCTGATGCTTGCTTAGGTGTGAAGCAGATGTATAAGATCTTAGACCTCCTGTCTCAATTGAATGAAAGACAGGAAAGAATCCTGAATGAAGCCACAAAACTTGAGAAAGACTTAATACATTGGACACATGGAATTACAAAGAAGTTCAATACATTGTGGAGAAATATGTACTTGATATTAAGCTTCAAAGTCAAACATTAGCAGTTATTGACTCTGAAAATGTTGAAAATGACAAAATTCCTCCACCATTGCAAACTCAGGTTTATGTACAATGATAAACATTATGTAGGTATTATTTATTTGAGCCTCCATTAGGTAATAGTACTACAGCCTGCAAGTGGGACTTAGAATATACTCAATTACTTTCAAATGTCAGAGCATTTTTAAGGTACATTTCATGGGAGTTATTTTGTATGCTTTATTTTCTTTTTCCTGGTATAAGAAGCTTAGTTAATAATAAAGAACTATTTATTTAAAAAAACACAATGAGAAATAATCTCATTCCAGTCCAAATAGCTATTATCAGTGAGAGCAAAAACTAACAAATCCTGATGAAAATGCACAGGAAATGTAAGTCATATACACTGCTGGTGGGAATATAAATTTGTATAACCATTATGGAAAAACTAAAAAAATTTCCTCAAAAAATTAAAAATAGGCTCGGGAAGATGGCGGCGAGGGGAGTGCATTACCCCCGTGTGCTGCTTCACTGTGTGGGAGTATGACAAGTCAGGACGGCTAAAGGATATCTTGTTAGGAATTTCCAGCAATAGTGGGGTGCTCCGGAACCTGGAGGAAGGATTTCCATCGCACGAGGATCGGCTACGGGGACTCAAACGCTAGAGGTTTGTCGCACGGAGGGTAACTGCTTATTCAGCAAATCGCCCCGCGGCTAGAGTCTGCAGCGCGCGCTGGGATAGAGACGCAGGGTTACAGCGCTGCAGTTTCTGCCAGCCGTGCAAGCACCGTACTCAGGGCTGAATTCTGGGTTCCAGACGGGGGAAGGAAGCGGTCCATCTCGGTTCTCCACACCGGTCAGACCACAGAGGAGGCCAGCAGCCACCATGTTGGTAAACTGACGTCACCTTCCCTGTTTTCGACTGACCGCAGCTCATTCAGCCATAGATCAGGTAATTTCAGGCTGCAATTCGCCTGCGGCTTGCAGACAGATTGCTAGGGTTCAGCGCCTGGGTGCTTCTTAGAACCTGAGCTTATCGGAGCCAACACCGAGCGCGGGGCGGCCAAGTTCCGGCTCCCGGAACCTTCCCGTGGAGCCTGCGGAGGCTGCTTCTTGGACCCTGCTCCTATCAGAGCATACAACAAGCACTAAGCAGCCAAATTCCGGCTCCCGGAGCTGAGCCCGTGGGGACTGCTTCTTGGAGCTTACACTTATAGGAGCTTACACCGAGCACGGAGCGGCCGAGTTCCGGCTCCCGGAACTTCCCTGGACCGGGGCTAGGAGCCCGCGGAAACTGCTTCTCGGTCCGGGTCCTGCTGAGGGCCGGTCAGGACTCACCCGTTGCTTTGGTTGCCCGGCAAGGGGAACGAAATGCTGCCATTCGCATAGGATACCAACATGGCAGAGATCTGATGTCAGCAGAAAGCGGCGGAGGAGAGAACTTCATCAATTCCAGCGGTGACATAAGCAGTTGGTCTCCTGGTAGGGGGGGTGAGGCACAGTCACCCGAGTCTCCTCAATTTGTCGTTGAGCCAGAGGGGAGAAGCCGGGCCGCCGCCAGCGCCCGGAGCAGGCCCAGCGGCTCGCCAGCGTGGTGACCGCGTGACCCCAATTGGAGAGGGGGCGGAGCGGAGCCGCCACCCGCACCCGCAAGGTGGGCAGACCCGCGACCCAGTGGTACATGGGCGTGGTAGGAGGGGCAGGGCAGAGCCGCCGTTCGCGCTTGCAAGGTAAACAGACCTGTGACAGCCTGGCGGGTCAGGCCCAGTGGCCTGCCAGTGTGGTACACATGTCACCCCAACTGGAGTAGGGGCAGAGCAGATCCTTCTCCCACGCCCGGATCAGGCCCTGCCGGTGTGGTGGTCACGTGACCCCAATTGGAGTGGGGGCGGAGCGGAACCGCCACCCGTGCCCGCAGGGTGAGCAGACCAGTGATCAAACTGCAGATCAGACCCAGGGGTCCGCAGGCGTGGTAGGAGGGGCAGGGCAGATCCGCCGCCCGCGCCTCCAAGGTAGGCAGACCTACAACAGACCGGCGGATCAGGCCCAGGAGCCTGCCGGCGTGGTACAAACACCACCCTAATTGGAGTAGTGGCAGAGCAGAGTCGCCGCCCGTGCCAGGAACAGGCCCAGCGTCCTGCAGGCGGGGTAGTCACGACACCCCATTTGGAGTAGGGGCAGAGTAGAACCGCCGCCCGCGTCTGCAGGGTAGGCAAACCTGCAACCGACTGGCGGATCAGGCCCGGTGGCCTGCCGGCGTGGTACACTCGTCACCCCAATTGGAGTAGGGGCAGAACAGAGCCGCCGCCAGCTCCCAGAACAGGCCCAGTGACCTGCCGGCGTGGTAGCCACGACACCCCAATTGGAATAAGGAGAGAGCAGAGCCGCCGCCCGCACCTGCAGGAAAGATACGCAAGCAGTATGAAAAGACAAGGAAAGAAAGGACCACAAGCAATGCAGGTCAACGCAACTTTAGAAGAGGTAACAGCTGCAGCAGATGGAATGTCAGATAAAGAATTCAGGATATACATGCTTCAGATGATCTGGAGTATCAAGGAAGACATTAAACAGCAAAATCAGACAATGAAAGATCACTTCGACAACGAATTACGCAAACAAATCCAGGAAGCAAAGGATCAACTATACAGGGAGATAGAGGTTATAAAAAACAAACAATCAGAAATCCTAGAAATGCAGGAAGCAATAAACCAACTTAAAAACTCAATGGAGAATACTACCAGCAGAGTAGAACACTTAGAAGATAGAACATCAGACAATGAAGACAAAGTATTTCAACTGGAAAAGAACATAGACAGCTCAGCAAGACTGTTAAGAAACCATGAGCAGAACATCCAAGAAATATGGGATAACATTAAGAGACCAAACTTAAGAGTCATTGGGATACAGGAAGGTACAGAGCTCCAAACCAAAGGAATGAGCAGTCTATTCAATGAAATAATACGAGAAAACTTCCCAGACTTGAAGAATGAGACAGAATCCCAAATCCTAGAAGCCTACAGGACGCCGAATGTGCAAAATCATAAGAGATCCACACCTAGACACATTATAATGAAGATGCCCAACATACAGAATAAGGAGAGAATTTTAAAAGCTACAAGAGAAAGGAAGCAGATTACATTTAGGGGTAAGCCAATCAGGATAACAGCTGATCTTTCAACACAGACTCTGAAAGCTAGAAGATCCTGGAATAACATATTTCAAACACTGAAAGAAAATGGGTTCCAACCAAGAATTGTGTATCCAGCGAAATTAAGCTTCAGGATGGAAGATGAAATTAAAACCTTCCACGATAAACAAAAGTTTAAAGAATTCGCAGCTAGAAAACCATCTCTTCAAAACATCCTCGCCAAAGCATTACAGGAAGAGGAAATGGAAAATAACAATGAAAACCAACAGTGGGAGGTAGGACAGTAAAGGGGGGGGAAATAATCAAAGAGGAAAACAAACCATGTTTAGTAACAGAAATAAACAAATATGGCTGGAAGAACAACCCATATCTCAATAATAACCCTAAATGTTAATGGCTTAAACTCACCAATTAAGAGACACAGGCTAGTAGAATGGATCACAAAACAAGACCCAACAATATGCTGCCTACAGGAGACGCATTTGATAGGAAAAGACATACATAGGCTGAAGGTGAAAGGTTGGGAAAAATCATATCACTCATATGGACTTCGGAAACAAGCAGGAGTGTCCATACTCATATCAAATAAAATAGATTTCAAGCCAAAGTTAATCAAAAGGGATAAAGAGGGACACTACATACTGCTTAAGGGAACCATACACCAACAAGACATAACAATCATAAATATTTATGCCCCAAACAATGGTGCAGCTATGTTCGTCAAACAAACTCTTCTCAAGTTCAAGAGTCTAATAGACCACCATACCATAATCATGGGAGACTTCAACACACCTCTCTCGCCACTGGACAGATCTTCCAAACAAAAGTTGAATAAGGAAACTATAGAACTCAATAACACTATTAATAACCTAGACCTAATTGACATATATAGAGTATACCACCCAACATCAAGCAGTTACACTTTTTTCTCAGCAGCACATGGATCCTTCTCAAAAATAGATCATATATTATGTCACAGGGCAACTCTTAGACAATATAAAGGAGTAGAGATAATACCATGCATCTTATCTGATCATAATGGAATGAAACTGAAAATCAACGATAAAAGAAGGAAGGAAAAAGCATACATCACTTGGAGAATGAACAATAGGTTACTGAATGATCAATGGGTTATAGAAGACATCAAGGAGGAAATTAAAAAATTCTTAGAGATAAATGAAAACACAGACACAACATATCGGAATCTATGGGACACATTGAAAGCAGTTCTAAGAGGAAAATTCATTGCTTGGAGTTCATTCCTTAAAAAAAGAAAAAACCAACAAATAAATGATCTCATACTTCATCTCAAAATCCTTGAAAAAGAAGAGCAAAACAACAGCAAAAGAAGTAGAAGGCAAGAAATAATTAAAATCAGAGCTGAAATTAATGAAATCGAAACAAAAGAAACAATTGAAAAAATTGACAAAACTAAAAGTTGGTTCTTTGAAAAAATAAACAAAATCGACAGACCCTTAGCGATGCTAGCGAAGAGAAGAAGAGAGAGAACTCAAATTACTAGCATACGGGATGAAAAAGGCAATATCACAACAGACACTTCAGAAATACAGAAGATAATCAAAAACTATTTTGAATCCTTATACTCCAATAAATTAGAAGATAGTGAAGGCATAGATAAATTTCTTAAGTCATATGATCTGCCCAGATTGAGTCAGGAGGATATAGACAACCTAAACAGACCAATATCAATTGAGGAAATAGAAGAAACCATCAAAAGACTACCAACTAAGAAAAGCCCAGGACCGGATGGGTATACAGCAGAGTTTTACAAAACCTTTAAAGAGGAACTAATACCAATACTTTTCAAGCTACTTCAGGAAATAGAAAAAGAGGGAGAACTTCCAAATTCATTCTACGAGGCCAACATCACCCTGATACCTAAACCAGACAAAGACACTTCAAAGAAAGAAAACTACAGACCAATATCTCTAATGAACCTAGATGCAAAAATCCTCAATAAAATTCTGGCGAATCGGATACAAAAACATATCAAAAAAATTGTACACCATGATCAAGTAGGATTCATCCCTGGGATGCAAGGCTGGTTCAATATACGGAAATCAATAAATGTTATTCACCACATCAATAGACTTAAAAATAAGAACCATATGATCATCTCGATAGATGCGGAAAAAGCATTCGACAAAGTACAGCATCCCTTTATGTTCAAAACTCTAGAAAAACTAGGGATAACAGGAACATACCTCAATATTGTAAAAGCAATCTATGCTAAGCCTCAGGCTAGCATCATTCTGAATGGAGAAAAACTGAAGGCATTCCCTCTAAAATCTGGAACAAGACAGGGATGCCCTCTCTCTCCACTTCTGTTCAACATAGTTCTCGAAACACTGGCCAGAGCAATTAGACAGACGAAAGAAATTAAAGGCATCAAAATAGGAAAAGAAGAACTTAAATTATCACTATTTGCAGATGATATGATTCTATACCTAGCAGACCCAAAAGGCTCTACAAAGAAACTATTAGAGCTAATAAATGAATTCAGCAAAGTGGCAGGATATAAAATCAACACGCATAAATCAAAGGCATTCCTGTATATCAGCGACAAATCCTCTGAAATGGAAATGAGGACAACCACTCCATTCACAATATCTTCAAAAAAAATAAAATACTTGGGAATCAACCTAACAAAAGAGGTGAAAGACTTATACAATGAAAACTACAGAACCCTAAAGAGAGAAATAGAAGAAGATCTTAGAAGATGGAAAAATATACCCTGTTCATGGATAGGCAGAACTAACATCATCAAAATGGCGATATTACCAAAAGTTCTCTATAGGTTTAATGCAATGCCAATCAAAATCCCAACGGCATTTCTTGTAGAAATAGAGAAAGCAATCATGAAATTCATATGGAAAAATAAAAGACCCAGAATAGCAAAAACAATGCTAAGCAGGAAGTGTGAATCAGGCGGTATAGCGATACCAGACTTCAAACTATACTACAGAGCAATAGTAACAAAAACAGCATGGTACTGGTACCAAAACAGGCGGGTGGACCAATGGTACAGAATAGAGGACACAGAAACCAATCCACAAAACTACAACTATCTTATATTTGATAAAGGGGCTAAAAGCATGCAATGGAGGAAGGATAGCATCTTCAACAAATGGTGCTGGGAAAACTGGAAATCCATATGCAACAAAATGAAACTGAATCCCTTTCTCTCGCCATGCACAAAAGTTAATTCAAAATGGATCAAGGAGCTTGATATCAAATCAGAGACACGCCGTCTGATAGAAGAAAAAGTTGGCTACGATCTACATACTGTGGGGTCGGGCTCCAAATTCCTCAATAGGACACCCATAGCACAAAAGTTAATAACTAGAATCAACAAATGGGACTTACTCAAACTAAAAAGTTTTTTCTCAGCAAAAGAAACAATAAGAGAGGTAAATAGGGAGCCTACACCCTGGGAACAAATCTTTACTCCTCACACTTCAGATAGAGCCCTAATATCCAGAGTATACAAAGAACTCAAAAAATTAGACAATAAGAGAACAAACAACCCAATCAACAAATGGGCCAAGGACCTGAACAGACACTTCTCAGAGGAGGACATACAGTCAATCAACAAGTACATGAAAAAATGCTCACCATCTCTAGCTGTCAGAGAAATGCAAATCAAAACCACCCTAAGATACCATCTCACTCCAGTAAGATTGGCAGCCATTATGAAGTCAAACAACAACAAGTGCTGGCGAGGATGTGGGGAAAAGGGTACACTTGTACATTGCTGGTGGGACTGCAAATTGGTGCAGCCAATTTGGAAAGCAGTATGGAGATTTCTTGGAAAGCTGGGAATGGAGCCACCATTTGACCCAGCTATTCCCCTTCTTGGTCTATTCCCTAAAGACCTAAAAAGAGCATGCTACAGGGACACTGCTACATCGATGTTCATAGCAGCACAATTCACAATAGCAAGACTGTGGAACCAACCTAGATGCCCTTCAATAGACGAATGGATAAAAAAAATGTGGCATTTATACACAATGGAGTATTACTCTGCATTAAAAAATGACAAAATCATAGAATTTACAGGGAAATGGATGGCATTAGAGCAGATTATGCTAAGTGAAGCTAGCCAATCCCTAAAAAACAAATGCCAAATGTCTTCTTTGATATAAGGAGAGTAACTAAGAACAGAGTAGGGACGAAGAGCAGGAGAAGAAGATTAACATTTAACAGGGATGAGAGGTGGGAGGGAAAGGGAGAGAGAAGGGAAATTGCATGGTAATGGAAGGAGACCCTCAGGGTTATACAGTGGAGGGGGTAGAGAGAGAGGAGGGGAGGGGAGGGGAGAGGTGGGGAGGGGGGAGGGTGGAGGATGGGAAAGGCAGCGGAGCACAACAGACACTAGGATGGCAATTTGTAAATCAATGGATGTGTAACTGATGTGATTCTGCAATCTGTGTATGGGGTGAAGGTGGGAGTTCATAACCCACTTGAATCAAAGTGTGGAATATGATATGTCAAGAAATTTGTAATGTTTTGAACAACCCACAATAAAAAATTTTAAAAAAAAATTAAAAATAAACTCACCATATGATCCAACTATCTCATTTTGGGTACATATTTTGAAAACTGCAATTGCCATAAATTAGATACATTCACTCTTTATTTATTGCTGCACTACTCACAATAGCCAAAATATAAAATCAGATAAGTTGTCCATCGACAGATAAATGGATAAAGAAAATATAGCATATATACATATTTGAATATTATTCTCTAGTATGAAAAATGAGATTTTTGTCATATGTAGCAATGAGAATGAAACTGGTAAATATTCAGTAAAATAAGTCAGGTGCAGAAAGACAAATACTGCATACTGTCCCTCAGTTGGTAGCTAAAAAGTTGATCTCATTGAAGTAAATAATATACTCATTACCAGTGGCTGAAAAAGAGGTTTGAAAAGCAGTGGAAAAACAACAGTTCACAGCAATGAACTGAGTATTTTCAAATAGCCAGTAGAGAGGATTTTAAATTCTGGAGAGGAATGAAAATTTTAAAAGATGTGTACTGAAATACTTGGGGGCAAGTTGCCATATATAAAACATACTCTCAGATGGTGCAACAAATACTATTTGTGTAAATGGTCAAAACGTTAACAATTCTCAGATATAGATGTGGAGTATGTGGAAGTTAATTATACATTCATTCAACTGCTGTTTGAAACTACTCATGATCAAAAGCTGAGGGTAAAAACGCAGTCTCTATGCATAGGTTTGGATAGAGTGAAAATATTATGTGACCTATAATAGGAAAAAGACTCCAAACAAACAATTTAATTCAAAAATTTGTCTATATCTGAAATACCTCTGCAAATTTGAAAAAAGGCAAATTCAAAACCACTTCAAAGAATTACTCCCACAAGCCAACTAGATTGAGATTACTTAGGAGGAAAACTACCTCTAAAAACACACTCATGAATAAAAAAATTTTTAAAACACACGAAAAGAAACTTTACTACCAACAGAAAATCCACAAACACAAGTGAGAGAAAATGAAAATGACAGTAACATTGGTGAAGTTAAATTTTTTAAGAGAAACAAGATGCAGAGCAGACCAGGGCAACAACCATCAACTCCTCTGCAGCCTGGAATCAAAGCAGGGAAAGAACAACTGGCCAGAGAGGTGGGTGGCAGAGCAAATACTCGAAAACTCAACATTGTACAACTTAATACTTGGGCAACTGGAATTAGATTGTTAGATCAAAAAATAAGGAAATACTTCCTTTACCCAGAGCTGACTATGGTATGGCCAGGGGAAGGAACAGAGGCAGAAAAGCACAGGCAAACTCACTTCCTTAACAACAGTTACAAAAAAAAAAAGCAAACAGAGTTTAAAAAGCTTAGAAGTAGCAAAGACAATCAAGGACATTGCACAATTCAACTTAAATTGTTGGCAGAAAATGGTGCTGGGAAGGACAACCGTTTTGTGGAAACCACGCCTAGACTTAGAAGAAATTAACTCTATAGAGCTTCTCCCCATCTACAATTAAATGAAAACACAGGGAATGCCACAGAAGTGGGTTGTCCCAGTAATCCATATACAAGGACCTTGTAGATGGTTCACAGTTGGCAGGGGGTTGCCAAAACCCCTTCCCCTCACCATAGTCCAGGGGCATGAGGTGCAGCTTACCTGGGATTCTAATGGACTGAGACATCTGAAGCTATGAGCCCTGAATAAATCTTTCCTGCTTTAACACTGATCTTGTTGGGTCTCTTGGTCACAGCAGTGACAAAACTGACTAAAACAGATGTTGTTCATAAAAATGGTTCTCCATAGATTTTTTTAAACATGCATAATACTCAAATTAGATATAAATATCTTAATACCTTCAAAATATTGAAATATTCAAATACTATAAGTGAAGCTTATCACAATTGTCTCCCAATGTAAGCTTTAACTGTTAAAACTTGGTTGTAATATCAATTACTCTTATGTTTCTTTTATCTCTCATTCCCTTTAATTTGTCTTTATCAATTACTAAACATTATTGGGAGCCAGAGGAAAGAAATACAATTCCTATTGTAAAGAGATAAGGTCTATTAGACATGCATGTGAATAAATAATTTCAGTACAATGGGAGAGGCACAATATCACACTATGGTCAATGCAGTGGTGGCAAAATAGAGAATTGACTGTTTCCACTTAAGTTTATCAGGAAAAGTTCTATAGTAGAAGAAGAAGGACCTATGCAAAAATTCTGGAGCACAGAAAGGAGATTTTCTGCAACACTGACAAAGCATATGAGGAGTACTGAAGTCATGTAGTTATTTGAGGCAGAAAGACCAGAGGGTGCAAAGGCACTGAAATAATGCAGCATATGACTGCATCTGAATGTCTGGAATATAGGATGAACATGGAGAGTCCCTCTTTTTGTAATGAAGGCACAGAAGTAGGCCACAATCGGGTCATTAGTTTTTATCTTTTATACTAACATAGTGGCACTTTGGGTACAGTAGGAAGTTTTATTTACCCTCCCTATGTCTGTGTTCCTCAACTGTAAGACACATAAAACCATATTACCTCCCTTGGAGGTTTCTGTGAAGATTAAATGAGACAATTCATACAAAGTATTTAGCTAGTGTCTAACAAATAACCACTGCTCAAAAAAATATAGGATGAGGAGGCAGTTAGTTTTCAGTTTCATTTTTGTTGTTTGTAGGAGATTTTGGTTGTTTTGGGGTTTTTTTTCCTTTCATTTTGTTCTCAAATTTTTTAAATTTTTCCACATTTGTATTAGTGTATGACAGTTGTACATAATGGTGGGATTTGGAAACAAATTTTGTTCCAAAATCTTTGGAAACAGGTACAGTCTCAGACTCCAAAGATGAAGTGCCTACACAGAGTCTTTATTTCTTTTTCCTTTTAAACACTTCCATTCTTCAGGAAGTCTAATAGTTCCTACAGTTGTTGCTAGAGGGAGCAGTTTCCCAAGTATTAAGTTGTTCAATGTTGAGTTTTCAAGTATTTGCTCTGCCACCTCTAGTGGTCCCAAGCAATCATATAGCCAGATGAAACAGCCACACAAGAGTGCTCCAATGACATTTCTTTCCAACTCCAAGGGCAGAGGAAAAACATACCTAAGAACAGAGAAAATAATGAACAGAAAACAAAAACATCAATAGTAGATCTATAGTGCACTATTTTGTTTAATTGATAACATGATATTATCACTAGATTAACAGGGCAAAATATGAGATCATTATGGACCATTATTTTACTGCAGGCAATACATGTATATTACACCTCTTTAAAAAAATGTGTGCCTTCGAAATCCTATGTTTTTCAAAATGGGAATAAAATGATAATTTTTGAAATAAATACCAGACCACAAAACTACTGTGAAAATCATCACAAGCCTATACATCCCCACGTTTAAGAATCCAAGAGTATGTATAATACTAATTTAATCTTTCTTTCTCAAAAGAATATGTGATTAATGAGGAGCTCCTGGGTATAAGTTGTAGATTCACAAACCTATATATTTTCTTCAGGCACAATTAAGAAACAATAAAAGACGTGGTTGTTAGGAGTTTACAGAAGAAAAAGAATCATGAGCAAAGTATGATGCAGTATAAGCCAGTAATAGATCACATGAAACTATAAAGTATTAAATTTACCATAAGTGTATTACATTATACTTAATGCTTCTTCCCCAGGCCCAACAGTTAATGTTTCAGAGTAAAATCTATCTTTATCTCTGGTTACCTGGCCTGCACATCTTGACTGACTCAGGAACAATAAAATGAGATTTTCTGCACTATGACAAAAGCATACAAGAAACAGTCGAGTAATATCACTAGGAGCAACTGACAAGAAAATGAGTAAAAGAAGGGAAATAAACATTCAACTGGATGACTTATAGTCCCTATGCAGAGATATCACTAATTCAAAAAGTACTGTGTGAACATCTGCAAGCTAGAAAGTTGTATGGGAAGTAATGAAAGTAAATTAAAAACTTGGTTATTGTGTTCAAAGAGCTAACAAATTTGGAAGGAGAATTTCAACATTGTTCTAAACAAAATGATGGAGGGCACCTTTCAGATGGGAAGGATAGGTGGATGCTTCTTGGAGTAGTATTTGAGCTAGCCTTATACAATAGGAAGGATTTTGACAGGCAGGTAAGGGAAGATGTTTTAGGTGGAGGGAATTTTAGCCAGCATTCAATACTTCTGGTGTTTGAAGAATGACTGACACACCAGTTTATTGGAACATATTGTAACCAAAGGAAAACCAAAAAGTTGAGGATAGACAATACATTGAACTTCAATCTGCAAGCAAAGAATAATATGGGGAAGAGTGAAGAATAAAGAAACATGAGCAGAGCTTTCTTTCAGAAAGATTATTGTGCTGGCAACATGTAAGTTAATTTGAAAAGAAGAGAACTATGGGAAAGCAGACTACATAGAATAGAGCAAGTGAGACATATTACAGGCTTACATTCCAACAGTGAAGGGAGACATCAAATACAACTGAGGGAATTTACCTAGAAAAGTGATTGTCCACATTTTCCCCAAAACAAAAAGTCTGAGAGTTAAAATACACTTCTATCAAATGCGCTTTCCTCAGAATCTCTGTCATGACAAGAGAAAACATGATCCGGGAAGTCACCTCTTCCCCAATGTCTTACTTCAGGTTTGGCTGCTATAAGGGAATCCCACAGACTGGAAATTTATGAATAGCAGTATATTTGGCTCATGGTACTGGAGGATGGGAAGTCCTAGGGCCTTTTATGAGGGCCTTTGTGCTATGTCATCTCATCACAGAAGGCAAAGTACAAGAGAGAAGAAAGGCAAGAAAGCAAGTGCTGTTTTTTAATTCGATACAGGGTCTAAGTTGCTTAAGGCCTCAAATGCGTAACCCTGCTGGTTCAGTGTCCCGAGTCACTGAGGTTACATGTGTGTGCCACCACACCTGGCCTATTAGTTCTTTCATTAAATTTTTATTATGAGCAGTAGTGGGGTTCATTGTGTCATCTGTGGATATGCACATTACATAATTTGCTCCAATACTTTCCCCAATACTTCCCTTTTCCCTCTCCTCCTCCCTTCCCCTGTTCACTTTCCACTACTGTTCTGCTCTTCCTATATTCAGCCATAAAATAATGTAACTGTCTCATTTGATGGTCAGTGGGTAGGAATGGAGGGCATCATACTAAGTGAAATAAATAATATTTACTCAATAGTTCAAAGTTTTTCTGATATAAGGAAGCTGGAGAGGGGAAAAAGTGAATTTTAAAAGTAGAATGGAAGAATATCACAAAAATAGAAGAGAGATCTAGAACAAAGGCAGAGAATCAAGGATAAGGAAAGAACGAAGAGAAAGGGGAAGAACAGGGAAATAAAATTACCAAATTATGCTATACGCACGTATGAAAATTTTTAATCCTCCCTCCTTAGATAAAGGGAAGCCTGAAATTGTTTAAATTCAGAATCAGGTTTCATGTCACTACTCAAGGACTTTCATATTCTACCTCAATATTTTGCAGGTTGTAGGATATAGATTATGTAGATTTTTTTTCTTTATTAACATCAAAAACATTACCACAGGGGCTGGGTATGTGGCTCAAGCAGTAGCGCGCTCGCCTGGCATGTGTGCGGCCCAGGTTCGATCCTCAGCACCACATACAAACAAAGATGTTGTCTCCACCGAGAACTAAAAAATAAATATTAAAAAAATTCTCTCTCTCTCTCTCTCTCTCTCTCTCTCTCTCTCTCTCTCTAAAAAACAAAAATACCACATACTTAAGAAAGCAGCCTGAATATATGGAAATCTATTATGGATATAATACGCAAATCTATTATGGACATATGGACATTGAACTCACAATATTGTGTTATAAAAAGAAATATACATTTGTTTTCATCCTCAGGTCTTGGCACAGAGTTTCTTACACCTTAAAACTTTCTCAGCCATAAGGGTAATAAAAGCATCATTTTTATAATATTTGGGTTTTTCTCCCCAAATTCCCAAAATAGGTTTGGAACAATAAAGATAAGAGTAGACAGTTTTTTTATTCATAACATGCCCCTTTCAGCCATGCCTGACCTTATGCCAATTATGTGACTCTTGATGGTCCTAAGGATAGTTCCAGAATGGGAGGTACTTGCTAGAGGAACCAGTCATGTGAGTAAACAGTGAAACATTCAATCCCACCCAGGGAGGGAAAAGGACTGGAAACCAAGTGCCATCACCAATAGCCAATGACTTAATTAAACAGAGTTCCATAACTGGACCTGCTTAAAAAGTGGACTTGAACTCAGCAGAGCACTTGTAATGAAGTCATACCTGTAGCACATGATTAAACAGACTTTGAGAAACAGGATAGAAACCCAGAAAGTTTCTCCCACAGTCACTTTGAGATAAAATAAATCATAGGGTGAGATGGAGGAAGTGGTTATAAATGTTGCCATTTTTTCCAGTTCCCCTTAGAGATGAAGAAATAAAGTTGATGATCAGGTCATCTGACTGTGAAGGAAGCGAAAACATTCTGCTCAGCTCTGTTTAGGACAAGCAAGCTAAAGAGCTCTTGACTTCCTTACCCTTCCCCAATTAACCTTCCCTAATGTTGTTCTCCAAGACATGGGTACAGGCAATGATTTTCCAGGTAGGACCAAAAGCTGGATATTTCCCAAAAGCATGGGAAACAAAAGCAACCCTGACACTTGGATTATATCAAGCTAAAAAGCTTCTACACAGCAAAGGAAAAATCAACAGAGTGAGGAGATGACCTACACAAAGGGAGAAAATCTTTGCCACCTATTCATCTCACAGATGCTTGGTATCTGAACTATAGAAGAAAATAAAAGAACACTTAACAACAAAAAACCAGTCATCCAAATAAAAATGGGTATATGATCAAAGTACACACTTTTTCAAAAGAAAAATGCAAATGACCAATAAATGTATTTTAAAATGCTCAATATTATTAGCCATCAAGGAAATGCAAACCAAAACTGAAAGGAGATACAATCTCACCCCATTTAGAATGACTATTATTAAAGCAACAAAAATTAACAAATGCTGGTGAGACCAAGAAAGGGAAGTCTTATATGCTGATGGTTGAAATGTAAATTGGTATGGCCACTGTGAAAAACAATATGGATATTCCTCAGAAAACTACACATGGAACTATCATAGGATCAATCAACATTACTCCAAGTATATATCCAAAGGAAAGGAAGTCAGCATACAAAAGAGCCAGTTACACTGACTGAATGCATATCTAAGACATGGAATCAGCCTAGGTTACCCATTAACCAACAGATGGAATGAAGAAAATATGGTATATACACAATAGAATATTATTCACTCATTAAAAAGAAAGATGTCTGGGCTGGGGTTGTGGCTCAGTGGTAAAGCGCTTGCCTAGCATGCATGAAACACTGGGTTCGATCCTCAGAACCACATAAAAATAAAATAAAGATATTGTGTACACCTATAACTAAAAAATAAATATTAAAAAAAGAAAGATGTTCTGTCATTTGCAGCCAAAAAAAAATGGAACTAGAGGAAATAATGGCAAGCAAAATACACCAGACAAGGAAGAAAGTATCTTATTTTCTCTCCTATTAAAAAAAAAAGTATGTGAAAAGGTTAGCTTGAACATAAAATTGTAATTACTAGCAACTGGAAAGTCTGCTGGGGTGGAGAGGGTGGAAGAGGAGGGATGGATATGATCAGTGCAGGCTGATCATATGGGTTTAAGAAAATATCACAGTGAATCTTATTAATAGGCCTAATTAAAGTGTTCATTAAAATTGATATTTTTGAAGAAAATTTAGAATTAAAGGATAAAATAACTGGAAGTATTCAATAGCTGATTTAAAAAAAAAAAAATAGGCTATGAAACCCAGATAAACCAAGACACCTGAAAGCATAATGAAGACCTTGCAGACACAGTTGCTAAGTTTGAAGGTTCCAGGCCCTGTGCCCTTTGAATATAACCAGTCCTGACATTGACCTGACCTCCCTTAGAGGGTTCTCTCAAGCAGAGGATTGTGAGGGCAACAGCAGCCCAATGTAGAGCCAGAGCCCCAAAGCACAGTTCTGGCCCTGTTCTTGGAGAAAGAGGCTGGTCTCTAGGAAGAGGTATGGGAATACTGCTGCAGGGTACATCCTTGCAACAGAAACCATCTTGCAGGTGGCCAAGTTCCTGCAGCAGCTGCAGCAGTAAACCCTGGGCCTGGGTTCAGAAGGTGTGAACAGGAGAAATGAATGCATATCCCCGAGGTTGCTGCACCAAGGCCAGCCTGAAGCACTTCAGTGAAGCTGAGGATCTGTACTTGCCACATGCCCAGCTTTTGCATTCTGCACCTTCCCCATAAGCAGCAAGAACCCAGAGCTTAGAGACGGAGGGCTGTGACAGCACCTCTCTACACACAGCATCACAATTCTTCCACTTCCTTGAACAATGACTGTGTGACCCAACTTAATGGATCCACCTCTTGGTGAGAATCCAGGCAGAACATAAAACCAAGAATGATGATCCGGAGCCAAATTTGTTTGCAAATGGGGAATTGCTCCCAAAGCCCTGCTGCCTGCCAGAGCAAGTTGCAGTTTATTTGGCAGGGAATGCATGACCTGGTTGAGAGAAGACATCATCACAACATGAGTGGGGACTTTCCTGCACAAGGAAGTCTGACAACATGCTACTTTATACTTTGCGTGTTATGGAAATGAGCCTTCAGTTTTTCCCTGCATGGAGATTTTAATATTACAATGAACTGAAGTCCCACTATCTGTCACTAATGCATGCTACTTTAAGACAGATTGGGTAATGCTACTTCTGAAAAACAATTTTTAGAGGATTTGTTATAAAAACAGCTTTATGAATTTGGGAGATTGTATACATCTAGTGTTCTCAGGTTTCTACTGGGAAGTCAGCAACATCTTCACTTGTCAGGCTGCCCCTCAGCTAACATCTGCAGCAGAGCTCAGATCTGGAAAGCAGACACTACTCTGTGCCCTTGATTACAATGCATCAATAAAAATATGCTAGAAAAAAATTTTTTTAATGACTGAGGTTTTAGCTCAATGGTAGATCTCTTGCCTAGTATGTGTGAGGCACAGGGTTCAATCCTCAGTACCACATAACGGTAAATAAGATAAAAGTATTGTGTCCATCTACAACTAAAAAAAAATATTTTTAATTAAAAAAAGGATTTTGTCTGCTATTACATGAAGAACTAATAAATGTTTTAGGAGTCAGATATGTTTAACTTGATTTAAACACTACACTATGCATACACATGTTTAAACATTACATAGTACTCCATAATATGCACAATTTAATGATTTATGTATCATTTAAACATAAATTGAATTTAAATTTTTAAAGTGAAAATTTCTGATGGTGGAATGTGATAGACATAATCATCCAAAGTACATGTATGAAGACCTGAATTGGTGTCAACATACAACCAGAGATAGGAAAAACTGTACCACATACATGTAATAAGGATTGTAATGCATTCCCGTCATTTATTTTAAAAAAATCAAAATTAAAAAAAACAGAAAATTTCTACTTATTTCATCTTTTATGGAACTTGTGATTGTGGCTTTAGGGAGCCAATAAATAATACCCCTCTCTTCCCTTGTCCCTACCCAAATAGATACATGTATATGACATGCGTCTATTATTGACAAAAGCTAGAATGTAGGATTGGCTTAAATTTCCAAACTTGATAAATTTTCAAACATTTTGCCCTGTATGAAATTTACCCAGACAGTGTTGGACAACTCTTTGCCACTCCTGCAGAGACACTCAGTTTCTATTTCAATCAGTACTTATTAAGTGAATACTTGGGGCCAGATACTGTTATGTCTGAGGATTCAACAGTGAACAAATCAAAGTCACTGCACTCAAGGAGTTTACATTGTAATTGATAGGGAGAAAACATTTTAAAAATTAGACACCACAGCACACATATTAACGGACAAGATTCACAACCTGTCAATTCCAAATGCTGGCAAGGAAATGTAACAATAGGAACACTTTGATTCATGGCTGGTCAAATGCAAAATGATAGCCACTTTGGAAGAGAGTTCTCAGTATAGTCTTAACACCCAAGTCAACAAGAGTGTTCCTAGGTGTTAACAAAAATGAACAGAAAACATGTCCACACAAAACCCCCCACAAGAGGCCAAATAAAACTTCATTCATAAGTGTCAAACATTTTTGCAATCAACATGTTTAGCCCGCGACCCGCGCCGCCTTCATGAAAGAAGGTTCCAGATGTGAGAAACCACTAGGGAGTTTTCAATTAGAGACATGACTCTAATTACCTTTAAACCAGCTCCAGGAAAACTCCTCCTAGCTCCAGCCTCCAGCCACCTATTGTGGTAGCAAGATTTACTGAAGAGGCTAGGGAGACAGAGAGAACATGCCAGAGAGTGGACTTTTATTGGGGAACAAAAAATTCTAGGGAAAATCCCATCCAATGAAGATTAAGGGGGGCAGCATCCCAAGGTCAGGGGCGACAATTGGGTCTTCAGGGTAGTGGCCAAACACACCTCTGCACAGACAAACCCTCAGACCTGGAGAAGGGTGGGGAAAGCTCTGACACAGCTGTGCCTAAGCGCCTCTCGCCCAGCCAGAGAGGTAACTCAAATCACGTGCGAGGATGGACTCCCACAAACATGTACTTCAATGGATGAATAAACTGTGGTAGAGTATTTTCTGCAATAAAAAGAAATATCAACAGGCCATAAAATAAAATGGAGGAATCTTAAATGCACATCATTAACAGTAAGAGGACTTCAGAAAAAAATCAGTGTAGAATCCAAATTACGACAATCTGTAAAAGACAAAAGCATAACAGTAAATACAAGGAGTTGTCAGGAAGAAAAGGATAGTAACCGAAACAGAGAAATTTTAGGGCACTAATACTATTCTTTATAATACTGTGGTGTGAATACATTCCATTCCTGAGCACATTTCTAAGAAAAAAAATTCAGAGTTACACAGAAAGCCATGTAAAAGAAGAAGCTTTATTCATAATAGATAAGATATTAAAAATAATTCAAAGCTTACCCAACAGCAATTCAGATAAATAGATCATGCTAGAGAACATGTTACAATGAAACACAACTCCATAAAAAATTGAATCTACCAATGAAAAAATACAAAAAACTTAGGAGAATCCTACAAACATATTGAGATAAGGAAAGTAAAAAGAAAAAACAAACTTTGTTATCTGCTTTATATGGAATTTGAAAAGCAGTAATCAGAACATTGCATTCATACTGTTAGGACAGGGAGCATTGGGAAATGCTAGAAATCTTTATTGTAGATAATCATGGTGGTTACAGGTTTGCATACACTTGACAAAATCTTGGAACTATACTCAGAAAGTGTGTGCCTTGTACTTATGAAAACTATACCTCAATAAAATCTAGTCACTAAAAGTAATGTATTTTCTTAATCCATCAGGATTCAATCTGACAAATAATTAGAAATTTATTAGCCTTCACAATAAAACCTCATAGTAGGCTATGCTGTGAAAATAGTCCATTTAGTGACCCACAAAGAACTTAAATAACCAAATTCTTCCCATGGCTTGACTCTGCCATCCATGGTGTTTCTATCAATTGAAGACTACTTCCCCTCATGGTAACAGTATGACTGTCAGTTGTGAACAGGACCTTTCATGTTCATTAAGAGAGGGAGATTCACTCCCTGATTCCTCTGAGAAGAGGAAGAAGCAATTTCTTAGCAGGACTAACAATTCATGCTATTCCTAAACCAATCACTAGTATGATTGTGTTGTTGACTTGGATTAATCCATATTGACTCACAGCATCCCAAGTCACATGAGCTTCAAGAAGGAAAGTGTGACGTTAAATAATATTGAGATATTATTTTTGAGGGAGAGAAGGGATGAATAGACAGCAAACATGAACCACAATCCTCAAAGCTGGTTCCTCATTTTAAAAATTCCATTTACAACATTTTTAACTACTCCAAAGCATTTCATCCAAAATTTTATTACACAATATTTCATCAAAAGTTTACACTGAACAATTGCTTTAATACAGCTGAACTGTGCCTCATTATTTCTTCTGTCCTTGAATCATTGAACTCATTCCCAACAAGTGTGCACTACTGATGATTTCCATGTAGGAAAAGAAAGGACTTCTAATCTGTTTTAGTCACCTTTTTTGCAACTGTGACCAAAATACATGAAAAAAAGTATTTTAGAAGAGAAAATTTTCATCTGGGGCTCATGCTTTCAAAGGTCTCAGTCCATAGATGGCCAGCTCCCATTGCTCTGGGCCTGAAGTGAAATAGACCATCAGAGCAGAAAGGTGTAGAGGAGAACAGTGGCTCAGGAACATGCCCACCAGGAAGCAGAGAGGGAGAAAAAAAAACAGAATCCTTCCACCATAACCAAATACCCACCTCAAAGGTACACTCTCAGTAACTCACCTCTTTCAGCCACACCCTACATGCCTACACTTAAAATTTATTTAGTCCCTATCAGGGGATTAATGCACTGATTGGGTGAAGGCTCTCATATCCCATCATGTCAACTCCAAACTTTCTTTCATTGTCACACACATAAACTTTTGGGAGATACCTCATATCTAATCTTTAACATAATCCATGTTTCATTATTAAAATCATCTGAATAAAATTTACATCCAAAGGGATCTACAGGGTTGTCAGTTGTAGCAAATCTCCGCCTTCAGAAAATTCAGCCAGCTTCAACATTATCATTTCTACAAACTGATAGATGCTTGAAAGTAAAAGTATTCTCCCCAGTACTGAACATTCTACCCAAAATCTTAGTGGCTTAAAACCATAACTGCTGTATTACTTCTTACAATCCTTTTCAGTAATTAGCACTTAGTAGGATGGTTTCTGATTCTATATCACTCTTTAAACACAAACCTCACATAAAACCTGTTCACACACATTGATGTAAAGATGCTCTAGAGACACATAAGTAAAAGACACTGAAACACACTCATACAACAAAAGGTAGAGTGAAGAGAAGAGTTCCAGCACTAGCTAGACACAGGATAAAATATTTCATTCCTGTTCAATTACTCTCTTTACCTAGGCAGTCAAAGGCATTTTGAGTAAAATGTATCTTTTGAAAATTCTGTACCATCATTATGGTACAGAAATAATATGGAGTAAATTCATTGTACATTAAGTAAAAGTCCCCCACAATTATTGTATTAGGAACTCTGTAGGAAGCAAACTGATGAATTCCATATGCAACACTAACATTTCCTCAAAAGTGGAATAGTTGACCACATACCTAAAAGTCTATGGAATGTCTTTCATAAAGAAGAACTTATGAGCTAGCTCTAGAATAATGAATGCTAATCCAAACACATGTCCATTAAAAGTGTTGATTCATATGTAGATCTTCATCATTTCACAAACTGATCATTGATGATCTTTACAAAGTATATCACTCCAGCCCCATTGCAATGATGGAAGACGATGATTTACTGTAACACAATGCTCTTCACTATGACTTGGCTCACCTAGATGCCAGAATCTGAAACAGAGAAAAAGGATGAAGTGATTCTTCCAAGACTGCTTTTAAAGGGGATAAAGTTAGTTATGGGGTCAGAAGCTGTGGTGGAATTTTGTGGAATTCAGGGTCAGATATGCCCACACCAACCCTTCCCAATTCTCATGCAGTTTCTCCTCCACCCACACTTCTGGCATTTATTTTGAAAATGGTGCCCTCATCACTCACATTTTCTCATACCTTATTGCACTAAACACTGGGCCATGGGCTCTACTCTAAACATAGGACCTGTTGCCAGGAGACTGTCAATCCATGGGCCTTTCTTATATGATGAAGAGAAGTCACCATGGTCCCATGTGTCAATATATCCTTTTTTCCACATTTTAATGGGATGATTTTGAAATCTGAAGAACTCGTAAAATCTCTAGATCTTCTACGTATTCCTATTTTCTAGGTCAAATAATTTAATTTTTTAGATTCTCAGTTTGCCCATCTAAAAACTGGACCATAGTAACAGCACTATATATTTCACAAAGAAGATATAAGGATCAAAGGTGGGAGTATACTAATGTATTTAAATGTCTTTAAAGATTACATAAATATGAGATATTGTAATCGTATCAAAGAAAGAATTTTTGCTTTATGAGAAATATTAAATCATGATAATCCATAATGATCTTTAAAAAGATGAATTTTTATTACAGAGAATCAATAGAGTTTTTAAAAGCAAAGTAGAATCCACCTGGTTCTAAAGAATATTGTTGGGTGACCTTAGCTGAACTATCTATACTCTCCAAACTCAATTTCCTCAGTTCTATAATAGGAAAAATAATGTGTGCCTCCTAGGGTTCTGTGATAATTTCATGAGGTAATAAAATTGATTAACTATGTGTGCAACAGGACAAGAGTGAACTTTTTAAATTTCAGAACTGATGCTGGAACACTCTAAACTTCCTGCATGACCCAGGACCCAGGATTCCTTTATCTAATTCTGTACTCACGTGGCACTTTGGTTGTATGGGGTCTGATTAACCCATTGCCAGTGTCCTTGACCCTCTGGATCTGATAGCCCCATAAAATAAGCAGGGTTTTTATCCATATTCTGAGTCAGGAAATCCTAAAAGAAAAGGAAAAGAAAAGAAGTCATAGACTTTAGATACTCAGCTTGAACTGAGGTTGGTTTTTTTTTTTTTTTCAATTTGCCAAATCATGCTAGGTACTGGTGTTAATAAAACAGAATGAACTCCACTCTCATGTGTAAATAAAATTCACCAATAAAAATATTTTTAAAGAATTTTGGTGATTTATTTCTTCATTCTTGTTTGAATTGTAAAATCTATCAGGTAACATGATAATTTGATACATATACACAGTGTATAATGATAAAATTGGTAGAGTTAACATTTCCATCTTCTTTACATATTTTTAAAGATTTTACTAACAACTAATAATTATACTTATTTAAAGGTACAATGTGATTTTTCAACTGAACTCTTTATGGTCATACAGAAATTAAAACAAAAGGAGATGGTTCAGGAATGACCAGATGGGGAGGGGACCTCAGAACTGTAGATCTTTGAGCACAACAGGATTAAAGATATAATCTGTGATTTTATTTTTATCTTAATTTTATTAAATATGGAAGCAATTCTTACCTACAATCATAATGAACTCTCATCTCAAATTCAACTTCCCTCTTTTCTTCACTGAGAAAATATTCTTCAAGGTTGCACATGAGAAAATTCTTAAGAAATTAATCAATTTACTTTCATTATATCATGGATTTTTTTTTTCCTTTTGGTACCCAAAATTGAACCCAGGAGTGCTTAACCAATGAGCCACATCCCTACCATTTCTTTTTTTTAATATTTATTTTTTATTTTTATATGGTTCTCAGGATTGAACCCAGGGCCTCACACATGCTAAGCGAGCACTCTACCATTGAGCCAGAACCCCAGTCCCCAAGCACAATTCCCTATATTTCAGTTAGGGACAGGGTCTTGATAAATTGCCTAGCAAGCTACATTGTGGAGGATTGCTTTGAACTTGAGATCCTCCTGCCTCAGCCTCCCAAGCCCATGGGATTACAAGCATGTACCACAACAACCAGCATTTCATAAATTCTTAAAATTTCATTCTGATTGCTGATTGTGAGTCTCTTGATTTAACTTTGCCCATTGAAGTTAATTCTCCTTTCTGTTAAGAAGTTGATCATTCAGAAAACAGTTATATATTGAAATAACCAACTTCTATTTTAGGCAGAAACATTTTCATCCTTTCACTAAACCCCCAGGTCTTAAGTGTTGAATGCCACAATATCCCTGGGGGTAGGTTAGTTACACTGAAGAAGATACAAGGTGTGGAATGGGAAGGTTGAGGGAGCCTTTCCTGTCTTTCTTCTGGAAAGTCTTCTGCCACAGCATCAATATCCCTTCTTAGCAAAGACAAGTACAAAAGTCAGACAGGTTCATGACTCCATTGTGCCTTAGAAAGTACCTGCTCTTCCTTGCTGTTGATCACCACCAGGTGAGCCTCCATTCTAGAGCAGTTCTCCTGTCTCTCCTTCCAAGATTTTGCATCAGTAGAAAAAAAGTAGCAACTGGAACTAAATGACTTCCAATTCTGCGGGCAACAGCTCCAGACTTTTCCTTTGTAGGCAAGAAGGGCAAGTATGTGTGTTATATGAAAGTGCTTTTTAAATGCTTCTATTATTAAATTTACATACCAAGAGAAACAGCATGAAAGCTGCAGATCCCATATTCACTCAGATATAACAAGGAGACCTCTTTCCTCAGGTGCCAAGGAGCCAAGTTGCTTCAAGCAGGCAATAATGTGTCAAGACCCCTTCACCTGCTGAACTGGTATCAGGAAAACAAAAAAACAAACAACCAAAAAAAAGCAGCTAAAATATTAATGTTTAAATAAAACCTAAACCCCAAAATCTCAAAATAGAAATATCCAGGTTTCAACAAAAAAAAAAAATAATCATATCAAGGACCAGGACGTTCTCAATTTTAGTAAAAAAATTATAATCAATAGCTGCAAAAAAAAAAAAAACAAGAAACAAAAATGTTACAATTATCTGACAAAGATTTTAAAGCAACAATGATAAAAAATGCTTCAACAAGAAGATACAAACAATCTTGAAACAAAGGAAAAGCCCTAAGTAACTTAGAGAAGCCCTGTGTCAAATTTAAAAAAAATAAAACAAAAGAAGGGGGGGAGATGGAATGTGGCTCAGGGGTTTGGCAGCCCAAAGTTCAACCTCTGGTACCCAACACAAACCACATTCCACCAAAGGAATGCTGACTCATACTGGCAATGAGTGGGTGGGGGAGAGCATAGGAGTAATGAAGGAACTTTAGTTAGGACAAAGGGGGGGGGGG
>NW_026000173.1:587363-642101 GCF_001458135.2 Marmota marmota marmota
CATGTGAGAAAAACACTAGCCTTGCAGAAACCTCAGAAAGAAGAACAGTCTAAAGAAATACAGTAACAATATATCCTTTTTCCAAATCCAGCTTCACATGAACAACTTTAAATATCCATATAAGAATGTGAGATTCTGGGCTGGGGCTATAGCTCAGTGGTACAACACCTGCCTCATATATGTGAGGCACTGGGTTTGATCATCCAGCACCACATAGAAATAAATAAATGAATAATAAATAATAAATAAAGAATGTTAGATTCTACGATTCTACGCTTGTAGCTTAGAATGACCAGGAGACTCCACTACTTAGTGTGTTCTACCTGGAAATCATAAAGACTGATTTGGGACTCTTACATACTACAATCAGCAACTGAATTCTAGGCATACGAAATTTTACCTTCCATGGTTGAATTGATTCTTACACACTTCAAATTTGTGTGAATCATTTCTTTTATAAATCTTTTATAATTTTTGTCTTCAAGCAGCTGAGAATTTTTTTGAAAGAAAGCTGGAAAATAGAATAAAACCGATCAATTTTTGGTAGCATTAGATCATTGCTGTTTACATTGCTTTCTTGCATTCTATGGACAAAATCTACACATGTCCAATTACCCAATTGGACAGAGCCTGACAGAAAAAGTTTCCCCATGACCCCTCAGTCAATGGAATCCTAATTCTACTGCTTTGGAAATATTAGGTACCCCCAGGAATAGCTGAAAGAGGAGGAGTTGGAAGAAGATGTGAAAGTTCCATCATAATGGGATCTGAAGGATGTTATCCATAGTCTCCTTCCAGAGGTAACCCAAGATGCAAACAAAGGCTAAATTTTGTGGGATGGGAGTGGAAGTTATTTAAGGAAATACACAACCTGGGACTTTGAGGGAAGGAAGAAATTGCTAATTTTAACCAATTCTGGGTGATCTTAAATATTGATCAAGAGAACATTGCTCTTCATCTCTTTTGTGTGTCTCTCCCAATTTAGAACTCACTCATCCCCACCTCTAGAAATTGGATTTTCTAAAATGCAGTAGTATCTCAGTATCACAGCACTTGCCTAGAAAATACAAGGCCCTGGGTTAATAAACACTACTGCAAGAAATTAAATTTCCTGTTTTCCTATAATCCCCTATTTATTCCTTGACCCACTTCATTCAGGTTTGGCTTCCATCATTTCATTAAAATCATCCTTGAAATGGATCATCAGTAATTTTCTAGGACCATTTATTAGTCATTTTCTAATGGCCTTCTTGTAATCTTTAACCCAGGTCTTCCACCTTAGCTCTTAGTACACTGTTCTCTCCTGTTCCTGCCTCACCTTTCTTACTGCTGCTTCTTATCTTCTTCCTTCCGCTCTCTTCCTCCATTCACCTTAAAAAAATGTAGCATGTCCAAGAGTTCTTTCCTAATCCCTACTTCTTGTTTAAAATCCTCTTCTGGAGTGATAGCATATATTCCCATGTAGGACTTGCTATCATTATGTAAATGACTTCCAAAATTTCAGACCTCTCTCTCCTAAAATCCAGGAAAATATGCCTCCCACAGGACATTTACATTCTGGGTTAACACATTGTGCCCAAAACGTAAATAATCATCTCTCAAACCAAACCTCCACACGAGTGTATAACCAGCCAGGAGGTCCCATCTCTTTAACTACTGGGGTTTGCAGAAGTCTAAAGAAGCCCAGACTCGAGGACCCTCATCACCCTCAGGGAGCCCAAGGTAACACTCCAGATAGCCAGTAAGTTTATAACTTTCCCTGTGGACACAGGGGCTACACATTGTGTCTTACTTGCCCACTCTGGGCCTCTGTTTCCATCCCAGGTTTCAGTTATGGGGATTGGTAGAAAACCCTCCTTCCCAAACCAAACTGCTAAGCTGGCCTGTGCCCTGGAGGAACATCCTTTCACACACTATTTTATGGTCATTCCATCCTATCCAGTTCCTCTCCTAGGCAGAGATGTTCTCCAATTATTAGAAGCCACCCTCCAACAACAACCCAAAAATACTACCACCCATATTCTTCTATCTCTAACTCTTACTCTCTCTAATAACCCAACAGTACCTACCATGTTGTTGCCTCCTGACCTCGTTGATCTGGGACACCTCCAAGCTGGTCATAGCTTCCCACTGCAAGCCAGTCCATATCCAACTGAAACCTCAAACTAAATTTCCTTTGAATCCCAAGTTTCCCATCTCCAAAACCCATAGGGAGGGGATTAAAACTATCATACTGGTTACTTGCCCAGGGACTCCTCATCCTTACTGACTTGCCCTGCAACACTCCCATATTGCCAGTACACAATCCCTCAGGAGCCTATCACTTAGACCAGGACCTTTACCTAATTAATGAGGCAGTTATTCCCATTAACCCAGTGGTTCCCAACCCTTTCTCATTTTACGGTCCTGGATCTTAAAGACACCTTCTTTACAGTGCCTGTCATCTTGACTCTTATTATCTCTTTGCCTTTTCATGGGAAGATTCCACATGTATCCTTTAGGTCTCAACAGCTGACATGGACAGTTCTACCCCAAGGCTTCAGGGACAGTCCCCACCTCTTTGGGCAAGGCTTGGCACAGGATCTAACCACTTGTGACTTGCAGGATAGCACTCTCTTACAGTATGTGGATGACCTTCTCCCATGCAGTTCATCCCTCAAGACTTCCCAAACTCACACTGCTCAGCTCCTCAATTTCCTAGGGTCCCAGGGATATTGGAACTCTCCAGCCAAAGCCCAGCTTACTACCTCTTCAGTCACCAATTAGGTATACTCCTCACTCCAACCTCTAGAAGCCTGACAACAGACAAAATTCAAGCGCTCCGTGACCTACAGCCACCCAAAACAGCAGACTACATTCTCTCCTTCCTGGGTCTGGCTAGCTTTTTCAGGCAGTGCTCCACAACTTTGCATGTCCTGTCAAGGCCTTGTACCAGACAGTTAAGGACACCCCCTCATGAGTCCCTCACCTCCCCTAACCCAGTAGCCAACTCCTTTTACAACTCAGGGATGCTCTCATATCTTCCCCACTTTATCTCTTCCTAACCCTAACCATCCTTTCCTCCATACACATAAAAGACAGGGTATCAACACAGGCCTCCTCACTCAACCAACTGGACCTTCCTATAAGCCAGTGGTATACCTGTCCAAGCAGCTTGATGCTACGGTTCGTGGATGGCTACCATGCCTTTGAGCATGGGCAGCAGCTGCAGAACTAACTAAGAAAGTCCTAAAACTTACCTTGCTCCAACCAATAACTGTATTCTCCACCCATTGACTACAGGACCTCTTAAATCAAAATCTCTTCCCCTCTGAGCCCTTCATGAATTCAAGAATTCCACCTTCTCTTTATAGAAAACTCCACCATTACCCTCTGTTCTTCATCTTCCCTCAATCCTGCCACACTCCCCCCCATCCCCACCCTCTTTAAATGCTAACCATTCCTGTCCTAAGGTGCTAGAGGACCTGCGATCACCCCATGAAGACTTCTTTGGTTACCCAATTTCCTCATCTGACTTAACCATTTTTGTGAACAGCAGTTCTGTAATGGGTTGTGACAAACAATGTAAAGATGCATATGCAGTATGTCACCACTGCCTTAGTTCTAGAAGCTGACTGCCTCTCTGAAGGGACAACATTCCAAAAGGCTGAATTTTTTGCACTTATCAGAGCTCTCACTCTATCCAAAGACAAACAGGTTAACATATACACGGACTCCAAACATGATTTCCTAATTGCTCATTCATATTCGGCTATTTGGAAGGAACGTGGATTCTTGACCACAAAGGGATCACCAGTGGTCAATGCCAATCTGATTTCCAAACTTGTAGAGGCACTACAACTGCCATCATGAATGGCCATCATACACTGCAGAAGACATCAAATTTCCTCTGATCCTATAGCTATAGGCAACAACAAAGCAGACTCCATAGCACGAGAACTAACGGAAAAATTCTCAGCAGCCCCTATCCTATTTCTATCCACCACAATTAAACCTAACTATTCCCCACAGGAATGACAGGACCTAATAACCCAAGGTGGCCATTTCGGGGAGGATGGCCAGATCTTCCTGGGGGATCAAATTGCCCTCCCTAAACAGCAAGCTTACAGTTTATTGATGGACCTTCATAACTCTCTTCAAATTGGCCCCAAATCCCTTTTCCAGTTTTTACAACCCCTCTTTTACTCCCTAGGAATGAGAACTACTCTCCAGCAGGTCCACTCCACTTGTTCTGTCTGCTCTACAGTATCCCACAAGGGGGCATCAAACCTAAACTCCCCACACATCAGATGAGGGGTCACCAGCCAGGCGAAGACTGGCAGATTGACTTCACTCACATATCTAGGCACTAAAAGCTTCACTACCTACTTACTTTTCTTGATACTTCTTCAGGTTGGATAGAAGACTTCCTATCTCCAGGGAAACAACTGACACCATCACCTCCATCCTCATTGAGCAGATCATTCCCAGGTTCAGACTTCCTAACTCCATTCAGTCAGACAATGGTCCAGCCTTCACTTCTCAGGTTGTTCAACTAGTCTCCAAAGGCCTCAACATCACTTGGAGGATCCACATCCCCTACCATCCCCAATCCTCAGGTAAGGTTGAGAGGGCTAATGGCATTCTCAAGGATCATCTCACTAAACATCTCACTAAACTTGCTATTGAATTCAGGCTTTCCTGGCCCAATTTCCTGCCATTAGCCCTCACCCAAATTCAGGCAGCCCCTAGAGCCCCCTCAGGCTTTAGCCCCTTTGAGATACTCTATGGGCACCCTTTCTTAATCAACCAAAGCTCTCCAATCACTCTTAGTCCCCTTGTGTTCTACCTGCCATATCTCACACTTCTACACAAACTCCTAAGGGAATGTGCAGATTGATATCTTCCTGCACCATCCATTGCCTCAATCCCAACGCAACCACAAACTAAATTGGACCCTCTTCAACCAGGTGATGCAGTCTTACTTTGGGAACTGTGTCCTTAATCATTGGAATCTTGCTAGACAAAACCCCATACAGTCATACTTACTATGCCAATGGCAGCCAAGCTTTTGGGCCATTCCCCCTGATATCATGTCTCCTGCCTTAAAAAGACACATGTTCCAAATGTCCAGTCCTAGACTTCCACCATGCTGGGGCACACCAAGCTCAAGATTTCTCATCAACCCTCTTCTTCTTTTACTAATCATTACTCTCTCACAAATTTCTATCCCAACCCAGAGATGGTGCTTCTACATCCAAGCGACATGGCACCAGGATGGCACCATGCACTCTCAGTTTATGGGTCAAGGTAATTGCCTTTCCACTGGCTGCAATCAGGTGGTCACCCTTATCATTACTGGATTCAACCAAGCCACCTCGTCCCACATACGTGCAGCAATGCTATACTTCATATCAGACCAAACTAGGAATCTTATAAGCGCAGGCCTAACATCTATGGTGGGTGCCCTTATAATTCATGCAAGACACACTTTGTAGATAAGCCTTGTTATGAAAAATGAGCATACACCAAATTAACTATTTGGGACCCATGGGACATGAAATGAGCATCTGGTGTTCATAAATTTTATTCGTGGGGTTTTGCCAAGCTCCCCTCAGCCTCTATCAGAATCTGGAGAACTTATGTACAAGTGTCCCCTCAAATTCACATAACCATCCAGGAGCAAGAGAAAGGTGGATGGATGCAGTTGCCCATCCTAAAGATGACCCTTTTTCATGGATGGCCCTAGTACATCAGGGCCTTCAGCTTCTCAATTTATCCAAATTTAATAACATTTCAGACTGTTTCCTCTGCACAGGTTTGTATCATACTCCTTTAACTGTGATTCCCATTAATCTTCCTCTCAATACCTCAACCAACCCCCAAGAATCCCCCTCTCTAGCCTTTCAGGAAGTACCCCTTTTTCATAACTCATCAGGGAATTTCTCTTGCTGCTACATTTCCTCTGGTTCAGTACCCTATGACCAGATCATTTGAATCTGTTCCCCAACTTTTTCTCCTCTGGAGGTTCTTTTTCAGGTGCAATGGTACCCTAACAAAAAATTAATATGGCTTGTTACTACTTCCCTTTCCAGAGCAAGATGAGCCATCATTCTACCAGTAGTAGTTGGACTCTCCCTAGCCTTCTCACTTGCTGCCTCCAGACTGGGGGCAGGAGGACTTGGTTATGCAGCAACCACTACTCAGAAGCTTGAACAACAACTTTGGGAAGTGGTAGAGGCATCCATCGCCTCTTTCACTTCCCTGAAAAGGCAAATAACATCGATTGCCCTAGTTTCACTAGAGAACCATCAAGCCCTGGATCTCCTGACAGCAGACAAAGGAGGAACCTGTCTATTCCTGAAAGAAAAATGCTGCTACTACATCAATGAAACTAGATTGGTCAAAAAGAATGTCAACATTCTCCATTTTGGGGGTGAAAAGCTTAAACAGCAACAATCAAATGACCAGGCTGGCTAAACTCAACCCTCATTATGTGGCTGACTCCCATTCTCACTACTATATTAGTAATTGGACTTCTATGAATAATTACTACCTCCCTATTCAGGTTTACCTGTAAGCGCAGGGGTGAAATTGCCAGAGTGACCTACAACCAGATGCTCCTTCATGCCCACGATTGCCTTCCTACCAAACCAAAACCCAAGCCATCCCCTTCTCCCCAGTACCCCTAGCAAAGGGGAAGTAGCCAGATGGAATTCGGCATCGTATATCATAAAAAAGGCTGGGATGTTAGGTTGATTTCAGGTGGCTAAGGAAACAAAGCACCAGGCAACCGAAGTGCATGAAAGAACAATCAAACAGGTGCCAACAGACAAGCAGTCATGGTGCCTCATAACCACCTGTCAATCAGCAGGCTCTCCTGACCAATCCTGGAAGGACATGGATCTCAGGCAAGATCCCCTGACCAACCCCAGGAAGACAAGGGATTCTAAAAACCTCCCTTTCCTGTCCCAAGCCCTCCCTACCTGCCCTGAGCCCAACAAAATTCCAATCCTGAGCCTAGGCGCATTTCTCCCAGACCCACTCTGTTGAACTCAAGGGTTTCTCCCAGGAATGAATCCCAATAAAGCCTTATTCTGCTGCTTTTAATCTGCCTCCTTTTGATCACCAGTGCCTGTCCTTACAAGTTGCATACTTCCAATATACAATGGCATAAATAAATGTTCCCATTCCAAAAAGGAGGAATAAGAATACAGAAGGAAAGGATGGAACCCAAACTCAGGCAGATATTAGTTTCTAAAACTCCATGTCCAGCATCTTGGTAATATTGTGGTGAGATGTAATCTTCAAAGGGCTTCTGCAGCACCACCTAAATGACCTTGCTGGTTGTCATCCACATTTGTCTTTTTCTTAGGCTGACTCCATCTACAGCCAACAGCTTTCCTCAGCAGACATTCCACATTACTGGCATATCTTAATCCCTGGGATCTCCATTCCAGCTTTAGCTTCCCCTTTACAGCTTCATGCATGCCCTCTCGAGGGAATCCTGCAAAGATTCCAACACGGCTTCACTTTGAACCCTCAGGTCTTGCTTTGAAATCTCTGTGGAAACTTCCACGATCCTCTGGCTGCCATCAGCTGAACAGCTCTACTTTGCCATGCCCTTCCACCATGATGTTCTGCCTCACCTCAGAGCCAGAGTGATGGAGCTGACTCACCAAAGACTGGACTGCAAAATGTTGGTCCCAAAATAAGCTCTTTCCTCTAAGTTGTTCTTATCAGGTATTTTGGTCACAGTTATAAAAAACTAACATCTTTCTCTTCTACTCTTTAATTTTCTCCCATAAAGCACAACAACTACTAATGTGAATATTTGAAATAATATGAAAATTAAAATAAGATAAAGTCAATTATGTTTATTATTTTTAAAAAACTTTATAAAATATCCAAAAGCACAGATTTCTGCCATTGAGATTAACTATTGTTAATATTTTGGCCCATGTCTTTTCAGCAATTTTTGAAGTGTGTACAACATATATGAACATTTTTCCATTTCATTGACATACACATTTACTGATTTCTGATTCACTATTTTCTTTTATACTGTATCATAAATGCTTTTTCAACATAATCTCTTATTAATATTTTTGTTATGGTTGCTCATTACTTCATTACATATTTAAATAATACTATGTCCAACTTATAATATGCTATACAAGATAAATCATTATGACCAACTTTCATGTTTTTACTATACAATCAACCTTTTAAGTCACTATTTCATGGTCAGAAAGCCTTTTCTCAACAGGGGGTATAGCTTCATGCTACAGCAAATTTGCCTAGGATATACAAAACCTGAAAATGATCACTACCAAAGGTGTGGGGGTCTTGCAGTAACTTCCATTAAGATAAAAGCACTAACGGGGCTGGGGATATAAGTCAGTTGGTAGCATGCACAACACCCTGGGTTCAAACCTAGAACTGCAAAAAAAAAAAAAAAGATAAAAGCAGTAAATAAATAGAAAAAAATTTTTAAATTATGTATATTGTCAGTGGTGAGGAGGAAAAACTCAGTATTATAGTCTTTCAGTTCTGGAAATACAGGTACACACATTTTTATATATTCCTATATGGAATGATATACAATAAAATTCAAAATCTGATTTTCTGTAAATGATAAGAGTGAAGAAAGTATTATGGATTTTTCCCCCACTTTGAGCTCTAAAACACCTTCATTCCTATCTACAGGCAGCACAATCCTCAGACATTCCTGGGTGTCCCAGACATGAATACTTCAGAGAAACAGCAACAAAATTACCTCTGCCGTGCTTATCAACTGTCTCTTCATTCTTCACCTCAATTAATTAACATTGACCACTGGAAAATGATCTTTTACCTGCAGGAGAATTTGAGTGGATGCCTGAGGACTTCAGTTCATTTTTCAAACTCACTTCAGCATAATTTGTTCCCAAAGCCATCTTGAGAAGAAACCTTCTGCTTTTTTCAGAAATCCCATGCCATCTTTTCATTAAAACGTATTACAAATGAGATTCCAGCCTTAGAGCAAATTACTCTACCTAGATGAAAGCAGAAGTAATAAAAATACACATACCTATATACAATCACTGAGGTCTCATCTTCAAGACAACCAGAATGAGAATCACAGCCTTCAAACAGTAGATATAGATAAGTGTAACAAAAGTGGGAACTCAAAAGAAATAGGAAGGAAAGGCAAAGAGGAATCAGGCAATTAGAGAAGTCTTTCCTAAGAACTTCATTCCGAAAACTCACCAGGAAAACTGAAATTTGTGCTTCCACATGCAAACGTAACTTATTACCCAAACAACCTTCATGTCATCAGGTTTGACTGATCAGGCAGCTTATTTGTGCCACATTCTAAGGTGATCATTACACAAATCTCAGATGACAGCCTCCCTGTGTTCAGAGCCACCTTCCTTTAGCATGGTGGGGAATGAAAAGTCTGAAGGTGTCCTCTGTGCTCTCTGCTTTCCTTCCAGTTCACAATCAGCACCATCATCAACCTTCATTCATTTTGCTACTGGGCACCTTGAGATCTCCTGAAATCCTTAATAAAAGGGGATGCCACCTTTTATTCTTCCCTTATCTCTCCTTTTACCCCCCACATCACCTTAACAACATGCTCTGGAAGGTACATATGACTATACTAAACAGTAGGAAAAATTAAATGGAATCACGTGTAGAAGAGGATGAACTTAAACTGAGTGCCAAATCTGATTTATTTTTTTCAAAGGCCAAAATGAAAACAGTCCAAAAACTAAATCTTTCATGTGGGATCATTCTACAGAGCTGCTCTCAACCAACTCATGCCCGGGTTCTTTGCCTCAGTTCTCCCCAAATGACTTCCCTTCTTTTAATAACCCTACCTAACTCTTTTTTTCTCTTATATCTACATTTTTTTCTCTTATATCTCCTCTCGTATCTTTCCCTCTCTCTCACTTCTATATTTGTTTCTGCTGATTTCCATATTTATTTTATATAAAAATATACTGAAATCACTAAATTCACAGTAATACCCCTAATTCTAATTCAATGCCTCAGATTTCATTTTCATTTTCTTAATTTCCACATTTCTTCCACACTTCAGTGACATAAAGAAATCTGTGTTCGTTATCTGTAACTTTTTACTTATTTGTTAAATCATTTGATTATACTCTGGATGTTACAAATCTCTCATCTTGTGCCATGATTCCCTAAGACACTGTTCTTCCTAATACATTTCTTACTCCTTAATCTAATCTTCTGACCCTAGCCTAAAGCCCTCTTAGCTCTTATTGATGTTCTCACACAGGGCCAGCCAACTATACCCCACAAAATGAACATTCTGCTCACTTTGCTGAAGTTCTGATCCTGTGCTAAGACACCCCTCAAATTTACAACACGTATGAAGGAGAGTCAGTGTCCTACAAGATAGTATTCACCTGAACATTCTAGTCCAAGACCAATATGAACAATTCATATTGTTCTCTTAATTTGCATGGTTTCTTGGGAATACAGAGGAATGTGTCAGTGAGATGGTGTATTACTGCTCTACTTTTCTTTAAGGATGAATCAGATTCTTAAAGCTTATCTGTAGCCATCCTGGCCTGCCTGAGCTCTCACAGCCCACACAAGGTTACTCCCATGGATAGAAGTCCTCACCATGTAAGGATCAATTTCCCTTCTGGGGTTAGACACCATGTGGAGAGCTCTCTTATCCAGCTCAGTTTATGAAACCCACACCATGTCTGTCTTCTGTGTAGATATTTTGTTCATCCTTTTTGGGCTTTGATGTCCCATACCAGGTCCTCAACTACCAGCAAGAATTCCTTCTTGAAACAAACAAGAATGCGTACAGAGGGGCTAGGGCTGGGGCTCAGCAGTAGAGTGCTTGTCTTGCATGTATGAGGCCCTGGGTTTGATCCTCAGCACCACATAAATAAAATAAAGGTATTTGTCCATCTACAACTAAAAAAAATATTTTTAAAAAAAAAGGAATGTGTACAGAGATCCTACAGATTGGGAGAAAATCTTCACCACCAGTGCATCAGATAAGGCATTAAATTCAGGATATACAAGGATATACAAAGAACACAAAAAACTTAACTCACAGCTGGGCTCAGTGGCACACACCTGTAATCCTAGCAGCTCAGGAGGCTGAGGCAGGAGGATCACAAGTTCAAAGCCAGCCTCAGCAAAAAGGAAGGCACTAAGCAACTCAGTGAGACCCTATCTCTAAATAAAAAATACACAAAATAGGGATGAAGATGTGGCTCAGTGGCCAATCATCCCCAAATTCAATTCCCAGTACCAAAAAAAAAAACTTAACTCAGAAATATGAATAAACCAGTCAATAAATGGGCAAAAATAAACATTTCACAGAAGAAGAAATACAAATATATATATATATATGCAATATCTCTAGCAAGTAGAGAAATGCAATTAAGAATACACCAAGATTCCATACCACTCCAGTCAGAATGGCATTTATAAAGGATACAAGTAAAAATAAGTATTGGTGAGGATGTGAGGAGAAAGTTCCTCTCATACATTGCTAGGGGGACTGCAAATTGGTGCAATCACTCTGGAAAGAAGTATGGAGATTCCATAGAAAACATGGAATGGAACCATTTGACCCAGTTATAGCACTCCTCAACATATACCCAAATGACAGCATACTACAGAGATGCAGCCACATCCATGTTTATAGCAGTTCAACTCACAATAGCCAAGCTATGGACAAACTTCAATGGATGAGTGGGCAAATAAAATGTGGCATATACACACAAATCTGATTTATTTTTTCAAAGGCCAAAATGAAAACAGAAAAGAAGTATTAAATAATGGCATTTTCCAGAAAATGGATAGAACTAGAGAATATCATGCTAACTGAAACAAGCCAATCCCAAAAAAACAAAGGCCAAATGTTCTCTATGATGTGTGGATGCTAACCCAAAATAAGAGATGTTGGAGTGGGGAATAGTAGAAATAGATTGGACTAGCAAAGAGAGACAAAGGGAAGGGAGGAGAGAGGTGAATAGGAGAGAGTCAAATTAATTGGTCATAACTCTCCTAGGCTTTTATTTGTATACATAACCAGTATAACTCCACATTTTGTATGAACAAAGAGTGGGAACCAAAATAGAATAAGTTATACTTTATGTATTTATGTTCTGCCAAAATACATTCTTCATTCTACTGTCACGTAGAAAATATTTTTTAAAAAAATAACTAAAAAAAAATTTAATGCCTTCTTTACCTTGTTTATGTGGTGAGTTCCAACACTGGACTCTCTACATACAGACATCCTCTTTACCCTGCCTGGTCTCTGAAATCCACACAGGTTTACCCTCTGGCAAGGATGCCCTCCTCATCACACTTAAGCACTGAATCTCAACCAACATTGGAACTAACACTGTTCAGTGGTGTCTACTTGATTCTCCCAGATGCTGAGATTTTATGCCAGGCTGCACTTCTCCAAGAACTCACTCCTCACCCAAAAGGGGCTCTGACTTCTCACAGAAAGTGACTTCATGCATAAATACTTCCCTATCCTGCTTATGTTCCCCATACCTGACCACAAGACCACATAGATGGCTCTTCTCACAGGCTGACATATCACACCAGCCTTCCCCTATTGGGGACACCTCCTCAATTCTCCTATCCTTTGCTACTCTGCTCTGGACCATGGACACTTGTGGACAGCCTCCTCACCATGCTCAGGCTCTGATTATCCATGCCAGAAGACACTCCCACCATCACCACGGTGAGGTTTTCTTCACTTTTCAGGGGCTCCAATACCACTGTCATGACAAACCCCTTCACTGCCACTTTTACCTGCTTGTGCTCTAAGGCCCTGTGCTACATTGATTCCACCTGCTCACCCCATCTACAGCAAACACCTAATTTGCCATTTGCCATCTACTGCTTAATTTAGTAATGAAATTTTTAGTAGTAAAAGGGTGCTACAGTGCACAAAGTAGTCTTATGTTCTCTGCAATTAATTTTTGGACTTCAAAAAGTACATGCATTTAGACAGTTGTGCATATACAAACCCTCCTTGCAATAATAATAACTGATTCTAAAAGGCTTTCTCATCCAACTTATTTAAGAAAATATGTTTCTAAACTTATGTCTCTTTCCCTAGAATAAGTCACATTGCAAATAGGTTACATTGTATCAGAAACAACCCCTAAAGCTGAGTGTTTTATAACATTTATTTCCCTCACACAATACATGTGGGCTTAGGATGTAGATCCTAAACTGACTATAAGTTGACTTGGATCCTTTTTGAATGTTTCTCATTCTGGAACCCAGGTAGGAGGCATGGTAAGGAGGATGTCCACACAAGCAGTGATCCCACAGCACAGTACCAGGGTACAAGAGGATTGAGAAGGTATTCACAATCAATGAGTGGCTCCTTGTAAGTTGAACTGTGCAGCAGCATCCTCAATTTGGAACAAGTGCATATTGTATTCATTCTGATCTATTGGCCTTTGGATGTCACCTGGATAAACCTGTGAAAGGGCAGAAAAAAGACACTCCACACATAGGAAGACACGCCAATAGCATCAAAGCTTAATCTTTTCTCAGAGAAGGATATAAACACTTGGGAATGGACATGCAATCTATGCCCAAACCCTCTAAATTATATACTCAACAGATCTCTTTAAAATTGAGCACAGGTCCCTGGTTGTTTAAAAAAAAGAGAGAGAGAGAAACCACTAGGGCAGAAAGATAAAATACTAGAACTTCTATTTATATTTCCTTGTGATTTTTAAGAAATATAGTGTTCACTAATATTTTATGGATTTAGTATCGCGTGCCTGTCATGTATGTTATGTGACCCCTCTTGAGGGAGGCATGGAAGTTCCTAAAAAGTTATGTTGTACCTTTCATGTTGACTTTTAGGCTACAGGTTCCTTCATGAGCTTTTTGTAAATAAAAGTCATGTGCTGCAAATTTTGCTCACTTTTCAGTGCTGTAAATAGTTTCCCAATGGTATGCTAATTAGCACATATTTAATTAAGCACACAAGCACATGTACACACAACCCATGCTCTCTGACGAAATAAAATGTTCTAACAACAATTGAGAAGGCAACTACATTATAAAAGACACATGTACTAGGGAGGGAAAATTTGGAAAAATGAACACACAAGAAATTTTATTGCCACATTGTGATTTTTTGTTTTAAGTGGAAATACAGTTATCTACCTTCATTTTTGAAATCCCAAAAATAGAGGATTTCATTTGACCACCACATCTCCCCAAGTACAAAACTTAATTCAAAATGTATTAAAGACTTAAATTTAACACCTAAAACTATAAAACTACAAGAAAAACACATGGGGGAAAAATTCAATACATCCATAGAAGAAAAGATATATTTTTGGATAATACCCCAAAAGCACTGACAGCAAATAAAAACATTATGGCAAGAAAACAGCACAGGAAACAACAGAGTAAAGATACAACCTACAGAAGAGGAGAAAATATTTTTCAACTAATTTTCTGACAGGAATTACTACAAGAATGTATAAGGATTCCAGAATCACAACAATAAAAATACAAATTGTCCAATTGAAAATGGGCAATCTGAACACACATTTCTTAAAATGAAAAGATGCAAATTACCCACATGCACAGGAAAACATTTCAGTGTCACTAACCATCAGCAAAATGCAAATCAAAACCACAGTGAGGCACCTCCTGGAGCTGCACCAGGGGAGGTGGTGCTGACTTCAGGAGCCACCAGGCAGTCTTAAGCCTGAGCACCTAGGAATTCACAGAGACCAGTTGGAGCTCCTGTACAAGAAGGGTTGTGGCTATTATGGCAACCCTGCCCCGCAGGGCTTCTGCTCCCAGTGCTGGAGAGAGGAGTACCATAGAGCCCAGTAAAAGCAGATCCAGAAGGACTGGGAGCTGGCTGAAGGACTTCAGCAGGAGGAGGAAGAGGCCTTGGCCAGCAGCACTCAGAGCAGCCAGGGGGCAGCCTTCATCACATTTTCCAAATTTGAAGAAAAGAAAACCAGTGGAAAGATCCACAAGGTAACCACAGTGAAGAAATTGTTCAGTGCTTGTTCCAGAGTTGGATCAAAAAGGTCAGAAATTCAGGAAGCAAAAGTTCCCAGTCCTTCCATAAACTGTCAAATCAGCATTGAAACAGGGTCTAAGGCACTAATAGAGATCCTCAAGATCTTCCACAAAACCAACGAGATCTATAAGCCAACCAAGATGTTTTGGGAAGAATACATTACAAAAAGGATTTGAGCATTGAGGAGCAGTCAGAGTGTCATCAGGAGTTTTACCAGAATCTGGCAGAAAGAATACTGACTCGTGAAAAATTACCTCCAGAAACAGTTGAGAAGATAATGGATCAAATGGAAAAGTACATCATGACTCTCCTCTCTAAATATGTGTTCTGTTCAGAAACCACTGATGAAAAGAAAGACCACACCATTCAGAAGAGGACCAGATATCTCTGATATGGATTCTCAGCCTGTGCCCAAGATAAGTTGGCCTACCAGACCAGGTGTAGCAAGCACATCTTCAATGCCATCAAGATCACCAACAATGAGCCTGCTTCTGTGGATGACTTGAGCCTTCTTCTGCTTCTTTCCCAAGCTTGTCTAATTGTGCTGAAGGACAAACCCACCCCACCTGTAGTCCTACATACAGTATATCACCCGCTTCTGCAACCCCAGCTGGCGGATGACAGGGAGGACAGATACTATTTCACCAACTTGTGCTGTGCTGTGAATTTCATTGAGAAATTGAATGCTCAGTCTTTAAATCCAAGTCAGGAGGATTTTGATTGCTCATGTCTAGCCACACCACTCCATGGAGGCAACAAACCAAGAGTTGGTCTCCTGATGCTTGCTCAGGTATGAAGCAGATGTATAAGATCTTGGACCTCCTGTCACCATTGAATGAAAAACAGGAAAGAATCCTGAATGAAGCCACAAAAATTGACAAAGAATTAATAGACTGGACACATGGAATTACAAAGAAGTTCAATACATTGTGGAGAAATATGTACTTGATATTAAGCTTCAAAGTCAAACATTAGCAGTTATTGACTCTGAAAATGTTGAAAGTGACAAAATTCCCCCATTGCAAACTCAGGTTTATGATGTACATTATATGGGTAGTATTTATTTGAGCCTGCATTGTAGGTAAGAGTACTGCAGCCTGCAAGTGGGATCTAGAATATACTCAATTGCTTATAAATGTCAGAGAATTTTTTGAGATATATTTTGTAGGCTTTATTTTCTTTTTCCTGGTAGGGGAAGCTTAGCTAATAATAAAGTACTGAGAAAAAAACAGAATGAGAAATCATCTCATCCCAGTTCAAATACCTATTATCAGTGAAAGCAAAAACTAACAAATCCTGGTGAAAAATGCAAAGGAAATGTAAGTCTTATACACTATTGGTGGGAATATAAATTAGTATAGCCATGATGGAAAAACTAAAAAATTTCCTCAAAAAAATTTTCTTAAAAATAAACTCACCATATGACCCAACTATCTCATTTTGGGTGCATATTTGAAAAACTGCAATTGTCATAAAAGAGATACATTCACTCTTATATTTATTGCTGCACTACTCAAAACAGCCAGAATATAAAATAAGTTGTACATCAACAAAAAAATGGATAAAGAAAATGTAGCATATATACATAATTGAATATTATTCACTAATATGAAAAATGAGATTTGTTCACGTGTGGCAACATGAATGAAACTGGGAAATATTCACTAAAATAAGTCAGGTGTAAAAAGACAAATACTGCATATTCTCCCTCACTTGGTAGCTAAAATGTTGATCTCATAGACGTAAATAATATACTAGTTACCAGTGACTATTTGAAATAGAGGTTTGGAAAGCAGGTAGTTAACAGGTACAGGGGACATTTAGTACACTGGAAAAACAACAGTTCACAGCAATGAACTGAGTATTTTCAAATAGCCAGTAGAGAGTATTTTCAATTTTGTAGGAAAGTGAAAATTTTAAAAGATGTGTACTGAAGTATTTGGGGGCAAGTGCTAAGAGCCAAGTATATGATGCATGGCATTTTTGGTCGAAAGGTGACGCCAGCTAGCCATTGAGATGATATGATTATGTTAAGATTTGCATTCATATGGATATTGGACTCCTGCTGTTCACCTAGGCCAGCTACGGGACTCCTGGAGAGTTCCCATTGGTTGGGGAAGTACAGTAGGAGGGAGTTCCGGGGGAGGGGCGCTCTCTGCGGGTCCGGGAGGAGGCCGCGTGGGTGGATCGAAAATCTTCCCGGGCGCGTACCGGACATTGGCGGCAGTTTCAAAAAATAATAAAAGTTTGTTCCTGCTTGAGTGGCTCGTGATTTTGTGCCCAGCCAGACTGCGGCAGGCAAGGTTCCATATTCAAAACATACTCTCAGATGGTGCAAAAAATACTATTTATGTAATTGGTCAAAATGTTAACAGTTCTCAGATATAGATGGTGGTTACATGGAAGTTAATTATACATTCATTCAGCTTCTGTTTGAAACTATTCATGATAAAAAGTTGAGGGTAAAAACACAGTCTCTTTGCATAGAATGATACTGAGTGAAAATTTATATGACCTATAATAGGGAAAAGATTTCTAACCACCAGTTTAATTTAAAAATCTGTCTACATCTAATAACACTGAAAATATGAAAAAGGCAAATGCAAAAGCACTTTAAAGTACTACTCCCACAGCCCAACTAGATTGAGATTACTCAGGAGGAAAACTGCCTCTAAAAACATACTCATGAATAAAAATTTTTTAAAACATAACAAAAGAAACCTTACTCCCAAAAGAAAATCCACAAAAACAAGTGAGAAAAAAAATGAAAACAACAATAACATTGGTGAACTTAAATTATTTAAGAGAAACAAGATGGCAGAGCAGACCAGGACAACAACCATCAACTCCTCTGCAGCCTGGAATCAAAGCAGGGAAAAAACAACTGACCAGAGAGGTGGGTGGCAGAGCAAATACTCGTGAACAACTTAATACCTGGGCAAGTGTGAATTATTTTATTAGATCAAAAAATAAGAAAATAACTCCTTTACCCAGAAGCTGACTACAGTAGGGCCAGGAGAAAGAACAAAGGCAGAAAAGCACAGGCACTTGCTTCCTGAACAACAGTTACCAAAAAAAAAAAAAAAGCAAACAGTTTAAAAAGGTTAGAAGGAGCAAAGACAATCAAGGACATTGCACAATTCAACTTAAATTGTTGGCAGAAAATGGTGCTGGGAAGGACAGACGTTTTCTGGAGACCACACCTAGACTTAGAAGAAACTAAATCTATAGAGCTTCTCCCCATCTACAATTACAAATGAAAACATAGGGAATGCCTCAGAAGTGGGTTGTTCCAGTAATCCACATAGAAGGACCTTGTAGATGGATCACAGTTGGCAGGGGGTTACCAAAACCCCTTCCCCTCACCACAGTCCAGGGGCAAGAGGTGCAACTTACCTGGGAGTCTAATGGACTGAGACCTCTGAAACTATGAGCCCTGAATAAACCTTTCCTTCTTTAACACTGTTCTTGTGGGGTCTCTTGGTTACATCAGTGTCAAAATTGACTAAAACAGACATTGTTCATAAAAATGGTTCTCCTTAGATTTTTTTAAACATGTATAATACTAAAATTAGATATAAATATCTAAATACCTTCAAAATATTGAAATATTCAAATACCATAAATGAAGCTTATCACAATTATCTCCCAATATAAGCTTTAACTGTTAAAACTTGGTTATAATATCAGTTACTCCTATGTTTATTTTATCTCTCATTCCCTTTTATTTGTCTTTATCCTGAATAAACATTATTGGGAGCCAAAAGGAGGGAAAAAATACAATTCTTATTGTAAAGGGATAAGACCTATTAGATAAGCATGTGAATAAATAATTTCAGTACAGTGGGAGAGGCTCAATATCACATTATGGTCAATGCAGTTGTGTCAAAAAAAAAGAGAGAGAAGGAAGAGACTGTTTCCACTTGAGCTTATCAAGAAAACTTCTATATTAGAAGAAGTAGGACCTATGCAAAAATTTTGGAGCACAGAAAGGAGATTTTCTGCAACACCGCCACAGAATATGAGGAGTACTGAAGTCATATAGTTATTTGAGGCATAAAAGACCAGAGGGTGCAAAGGCACTGAAATAATGCAGCACATGATTGCATCAGAATGTCTGGTATATTAGGATGAACATGGAGAGTCTCTCTTTTGGGAATGAAGGCACAGAGGTGGGCCGCAATCAGTTCGTTAGTTATTATCCTTTATACTAACATAGTGGCACTATAGGTACAGTAGGAAGCTTTATTTACTCTCCCTATGTCTGTGTTCCTCAACTGTAAGACACATAAACCATATTACCTCCCTTGGAGGTTTCTGTGAAGATTAAATGAGAATATTCATACAAAGCATTTAGCTAGTGCCTAACAAATAACTATTACTCAAAAAAATATAGGATGAGGAGGCAGTAGGTTATTGTTTTCATTTTTTGTTGTTTGTAGGAGATTTTTTTGTTGTTGTTTTTGTTTTTTGTTATGTTCCATTTTGTTTTCAATTTTTTTTTAATTTTTCACATTTTTGTTTAATGTGTATTATACTTATACATATGGTAGGATTAGGGAACAAATTTTGTTGCAAAAAATTTTGAAACAGGTACAGTCTCAGACTCCACAGATAAAGTACCTGCAGAGTCTTTATTTCTTTTTTCCTTTTAAACACTTTCATTCTTCAGGAAGTCTAAGCAATAATTCCTACAATTGTTGCTAGAGGGAGCATGCCCTCTAATGGTCCCAAGCAATCATGCAGCCAGATGCAACAGCCACATAGAATGCTGCAATGACATTTCTTCCCAACTCCAGGTGCAGAGGCAAAACATACTCAAGAACAGAGAAAATATTGAACAGCCAACAAAAAAATCAATAGTTGGTCTATAGAGCATTATTTGTTTAATTGGTAACATGATACTATCACTAGATTAACAGGGCAAAATATGAGATCACAATGGACCCTTATTTTACTGCAGACAATACATGTATATTACACCTCTTTAAAAAAAAGTGTGCTGCCTCCACATCCTATGTTCTTCAAAATAGGAATAAAATTATATTTTTTCATAAAAAAATAATTTTTGAAATAAATCCCAGACCACAAAACCACTGTGAAAGTCATCACAACCATTATACATCCCCATGTTTAAATACCCATGAGTATATGTAATACTAATTTAATCTTTCTTTCTGAAGAGTATATGTGATTGATGGGGAGCTACTGGGTATAAGTTGTAGATTCACAAATCCATATGTTTTCTTCAGGCACAATTTAAAAACACTAAAAAACGTGGTTGTTAAAAGTTTATAAATGAAAAGAATCATGAGCAAAGTATGATACAGTATAAGCCAGTAATAGATCACATGAGAGAGACTTTAAAATATTAAATTTACCACAATTATATTACATTATACCTAATGCTTCTTCCCAGGCCCAACAGTCCATGTGTCAAAGTAAAATCTATCTTTATCACGGGTTACCTGGCCTGCCCATCTTGACCGACTCAGGAGCAATGAAATAATATTTTCGGAACAATGACAAAACCATATAAGAAATAGTAAAGTAGTATCACTAGGAGCAACATTTAAGAAAATGAGTAAAAGAATGAATACAAATATTGATGACTTATAATCCCTCTGCACAGATATCACTAATTCAACAAGTACTTTGTGAACATCTGCCAACAAGAAAGATATATGTGAAGTAATGCAAGAAAATTAAAAATGTGATTATTGTGTTCAAGAGCTAACAAAATTAGTAGGAGGATTTCAACATTGTTCTAAACAAAATGATAGAGGGTACCTTTCAGATGGGAAGGATAGGTGGATGTTTCTTGGAGTAGTATTTGAGCTAGCCTTATACAATAGGAAGGATTTTGACAGGCAGGTGAGAAAGGAAGACGTTTTAGGGGGAGGGAATTTTAGCCAGCATTCAACATTTCTGGTGTTTGAAGAATGACTGGCACACCAGTTTACTGGAACAAATTGCAACTGAAAGAAAAGCCGGTAAATTGAGGACAGACAATACATTGGACTTCAATGTGCAAGCAAAGAATAATATGGGGAAGAGTAAGGAAGAAAGAAACATGAACAGAGCTTTCTTTCAGAAACATTATTGTGCTGGTAACACATACGTTGAATTGAAAAGAAGAGAACTATGGGAAAGCAGACTACATAGAATAGTGCAAGTGAGACACATTACAGGCTCACATTCCGACAGTGAAGGGAGATGTCAAATACAACTGAGGGAATTTACCTAGAAAAGTGATCATCCACATTTTCCCAAAAACAAAAAGTCTGAGAGTTACAATACACTTCTATCAAAAACACTTTTCTCAGAATCTCCGCCATGACAAGAAAAAACACAATCTGGGAAGTCACCTCTGCCCTAATGTCTTACTACAGGTTTGGCTGCTATAAGGGAATACCACATACTGGGAATTTATGAAGAGCAGTTATTTGCCTCATGGTACTGGAGGATGGGAATCCAAGAATATGGTGTTGACATCTGATGAGGGCCTTTGTACTATGTCATCTCATCACACAAGGCAAAGTGCAAGAGAGGAGAAAGACAAGACAGCAAGTGTGGGGACAAGTACATGGAGTACTGTCTGAGTGGCAGGCCACTTCCCTCATTCTAAGCTTGTGAACTGCAGGCAGCTTACCCCTGTAATCATCCCTGTAGGCACAGCTCTGGTAACTAGGCAGATAAGAGTGTGGCTCTGGGCGTGAGGCCATGTGTTGCAGTCCCTGTGCTTGCTCCATGGCCACCCCTCCAATGGTCACTGCAAGGACACTTGGCAGACATTGCTTTTGGTTGTTCCAAGTTCCCCAAGCTGAGATCTCTCCTCCATCTTCTGCCATAATGTTCTCACTCATCTCAGGCTCAGAGCATTGGAGTCCATGAATTTAGACCTCTGAGACCATGACCCCAAAATGAACTTTTCCTCCTCTTAATTGTTCTTGTAAGACACTTTGATCACATCAATATATAGCTAACACAGTAGCATAATCAAATTCTATTTGAAGAACCATTACTATTAATTTTCTTAATAGTTTACTATATGATCATGAATAGAGAACTAAAATTTTCAAAAATTTGGGTGACTTTCTAACAAACCTCATATCATTTCTATATACTACCTTAAGATACCAAAATTAATCAGTTTGTGTCATCAAGTTGAAAATTAGGAATATCATTGATGTTGAAAACTATCTCATGCTAATAATGATGTGATTATGGATACATCATATTACAGTTTTTAAATCCCCATTCACCTTGCTAAGATTTCAAATGGAATTTCATTTTATTAGTAATGTTTTATCAAAATTTATAGTAAATTCATGATGTGTTCAATATGTATACTGATCATACTTGTAACAACAAGCAAATCCAAAAGAATTTTTACAACCTTAAAGCCTAAGACCCCACAGGAAAGAAAATTTTTAAACATGTACTTATGTATGTATTTAGTGGATCAGAGAAGTGTGACATAAGTATTAGTCCAAGGGGGAAAAGAGTGTAAAACATCTAACCACTAAACAAAACACTGATTTTTCCAAAGGGAAAAGCCTTTATCACCCACAGAACTAGTGGTAACCAGAATAACAGAATTTTCACTTATTCTTCTTTTAATTGATCGTGGGGATTAAACTTTGTTATGGTTTCTAGACATTGGGAGATGTATTTTTAAAAGAGATGTAATCATTTTAAGTGTCAGTATTTACAAAGTTCCACAAGTTGAAACCTTTGTTTCTATAACATGAAGAAATATTTTCGATGTAAAATTGCATAAGAGGCTACATGGTCTTTTAAAGTTCGTTTCAGGGGTGGACAAGCAAAACATTCCTAAGGCCACTGTTCCAGGCAGAGTACCTACTGAAGGTGTTTTAATTCTACCCACACATTTTCTTTGTTTCACAAGATTTGTCTTTTGCTTAGAGAATAAAAATTCTGCTCCTCTTGGCAGAACTACAGGCCTTGTGGTCAATATTGTCACAAGTATCAGTCAAGATGAATATTGAGCAAAGGTCAATAAAAATTTTTAATCCTCCATCCTCAGGTAAAGGAAAGCCTGAAATGGTTTAAATTCAAAAGCACACTTCATGTCACTACTCAAGGAAAGACTTTGAGATCCTGCCTCAATATTTTGCAGGTTTTAGAATGTAGATAATGTAGTTTTTTTCTTTGTTAATATCAAAAACATCTTCACATACTTAAGAAAGCAGTCTGAATACATGGAAATCTATTATGGACATATGGACATTGAACTCACAATATTGGGTTTTAAAAAGAAATATACATTTGTTTTCATACTCAGGTCTTGGCACAGAGTTTCTAACACATTAAAACTTTCTCAGTCTTTAGGGTAATAAAAGCATCTTTTTTATAACATTTGGGTTTTCCTCCCCAAATACCCAAAGTAGGTTTGGAACAATAAAGATAATAGTAGACAGTTTTTTATTTATAACATGCCCCTTTCAGCCATGTCTGACCTTATGCCAATTATGTGACTCTTGATGCTCCTCAAGATAGTTCCAGAATGGGAGCTGCTTGCTAGAGGAACCAATCATGTGAGTAAACAGTTGAAACATTCAATCCCACCCAGGGAGGGAAAAGGATTGAAAACCAAGTGCCATCACCAATAGCCAATGATTTAATTAAACATAACTGGACCTCCATAAATAATGGAGTTGAACTCAGTAGGATACTTTTAGTAATGGGATAGTCATAGCTGTGGCACATGATGAAACAGACTTTGAGAAACAGGACAGAAACCCAGAAAGTTTCTCCCATGGTTGCTTTGAGATAAAATAATTCATAAGGGGAGATGGAAGAAGTAGTTATTGCCATTTTTTTCCAGTTCCCCTTAGAGATGAAGAAACAAACTCGATGATCAGGTCAACTGACTGTGAAGAAAGAGAAAACATTCTCCTCAGCTCTGTTTAGAACAAGCAAGTTAAAGAGCTCTTGACTTCCTTACCCCTCCCTAATGCTGTTCTCCAAGACATTGGTACAGGCAACGATTTTCTAGGTAGGACCAAAAGCTGGATATTTTCCAAAAGCATGGAAATATAAAGCAACACTGACAGTTGGATTATATCAATCTAAAAAGCTTCTATACAGCAAAGGAAAAAAACAACAGAGTGAAGAGATGACCTACACAAAAGAAGAAGATCTTTGCCAACTATTAATCTTACAGATGCTTGTTATCTGAACTATAGAAGAAGATAAAAGGACGCTTAACAACAAAAAGCAAGTAATCCAAATAAAAATGGGTATATGATCTGAATACACCTTCTTAAAAGAAAAATACAAATGACCAATAAGTGTATTTTAAAATGCTCAATGTCATTAGCCATCAGGCAAATGCAAACCACAACTGAAAGGAGATACAATCACACCCCATTTAGAAAGACTATTATCAAAACAACAAAAATTAACAATGCTGGTGAGGCCATAGTGAAAAAGGAACTCTTATATACTGATGGTATAAATATAAATTGATATGGCCACTATGAAAAACAATATGGAGATTCCTCAAAAAACTAAACATAGAACTATCATATGATCAATACACATTACCCCTGGGTATATATCCAAAGGAAATGAAGTCAGTATATGAAAGTGCCAGTTACACTAACTGCATGCACTATTCATAACTATGACATGGAATCAGTCTGGGTACCCATTAACCAACAGATGGAATGAAGAAAATATGGTATATATACACAAGGGAATATTATTCACTCATTAAAAAGAAAGATGTCCTGTTATTTGCAGCAGAAAAAAAAAGAAAAAGAAAAAAAAGGAACTGGAGGAAATCATGGCAAGCAAAATAAACCAGACATAGGAAAAAAGTATCTTATTTTCTCTCCTATTAAGAAAATCTATGTGAAAAGGTTAGCCTGGATGTAAAATTGTGATTACTAGCAACTGGGTAGTCTGCTGGGGTGGAGGGGGTGGAAGAGGAGGCATGGATATGATCAGTGCAGGCTGTATGAGTTTAAGAAAATATCACAGTGAATCATATTAATAGGCCTAATTAAGGTGTTGATTACAATAGAAATTTTTGAAGAAAATTTAGAATTAAAGGATAAAATACTTGGAAGTATTCAATAACTGATTTAAAAAAAGAAACCCAGACAAACCAAGACACATGGAGGTATAATGAAGATCCTACAGACACAGTTGGTAGGTTTGAAGGTTCTAGGACCTGTTCCCTTTGAATATGACCAGTCCTGCCAATGATCTGACCTCCCTGAGAGGGTTCTCTCCAGTGGAGAGTTCTGTGGGCAATAGCAGCCCAATGTAGAACCAGAGCCCCAAAGCTCAGTTCTGGCCCTGTTCTTTCAGAAAGAGACTAATCTCCAGGAAGAGGTATGGGAATGCTGCTGCAGGGTACTCTCCTTGCAACAGAAACCATCTTGCAGGTGGCCAAGTTTCTGCAGCAACTGCAGCAGCAGTAAACCCTGGGCCTGGGTTCAGAAGGTGAGCAGGAGAAATGAATGCATACCCCTGAGGTTGCTGCACAAGACCAGCCTGAAGCCCTTCAGTGAAGCTCAGGATCAGTAGTTGCCACCTGCCCTGCATTTGCATTCTGCACCTTCCCCCTAAGCAACAAGAACCCAGAGCTTAGGGACGGTGGGCTGTGACAACACCCCCTCTACACACAGCATATCACAATTCTTCCACTTCCTTGAACAATGACTGTGTGACCCAACTAAATGGATCCACCTCTTGGTGAGAATCCAGGCAGAAAATAACACCAAGAACAGTGATGACACAGAGCCAAATTTGTTTGCAAATGGGGAATTGCTCCCAAAGCCCTGCTGGCTGCCAGAGCAGGCTGTAGTTTATTTGGCAGGGAATGCATGACCTGGTGCAGAGAAGACATCATCACAAACCTAAGTAGAGACTTTCCTGCACAAGGAAGTCAGTTCTGTGACTCAGAAAGAAATTAAATAACCAGGTCCTTCCCAAGGCTCTACTCTGACATCCATGGTGTTTCTATCCTTTGAAGGCTAGTTCCCCTTGTGGTTACAGAATGACTGTCAGTTGTGAACAAGACTCTTCACAGGACTACTAATCTGTTTTAGTCAGCTTTTTTGCTACTGTGACCAAAAATACCTGACAAAAAAAAAATTTAGAATAGGAAAAATTCATCTGGGGTTCAAGCTTTCAAAGGTCAGTCCATAGATGGCCAGCTCCCATTGCTCTGGGCCTGCAGTGAAATAGACCATCAGAGGAGAAAGGTGTAGAGGAATAAAGTGGCTCAGCACATGCCCACCAGGAAGCAGAAAGAGAGGGAAAAAAAAAAAAAAGGTCTCCTCTCACCACAACAAAATACCCACTTCAAAGGCACACCCTCAATGACTCACCTCTTTCAGCCACACCCAACAGTTACCATTTGGTTCAGTCCTTATCAGGGGATTAATGCACTGATTGGGTGAAGGCTCTCACAGCCCAACCATTTCAGCTCTAAACTTTCTTTCACTGTCACACTTGAGCTTTTGGGAGACACCTCAAATCTAAACTGTAACATAATCCATATTTCAGAATTTAAATCATCTGAATAAAATTTACATTCAAAGGGCTCTAGAGGGTTGTCAGTTGTCATCAGATCTCCACTCTCAGAGAAATCAGCCAGCATCAACATTACCATTTCTACAAAATGATAGTCACGTGAAAATAAAAGGATTCTCCTCAGTACTGAACAGTCTACCCAAAACCTTAGTGGCTTAAAACCATAACTACTGTATTACTTCTTATAATCATTTGCAGTGATTAGCACTCTTTAAACACAAACCTCATATAAAACCTGTTCACACACATTGATGTAAAGATGCTCTAGAGACACATAAGTAAAAGACACTGAAACACACTCATACAACAAAAGGTAGAGTGAAGAGAAGAGTTCCAGCACTGGCTAGACACAGGATAAATTATTTCCTCCTGGTCAATTATTCTCCTTACTGAGGCAGTCAAAGGCATTTGGAGTAAAATGTATCTTTTGAAAATTGTGTGCCATCATTAGGGTACAGAAATAATATGGAGTAAACTCATTGTGCACAAAGTAAAAGTCTTCCACAATTATTCTATTAGGAGCTCTGAAGGAAGTAAACTGATAAATTCCACATGCAACACTAACATTTCCTCAAAAGTGGAATAGTTGACCACATACCTAAAAGTCTATGGAATGTCTTTTATAAAGAACTTATGCACTAGCTCTAGAATAATGAATTCTAATCCAAACACATGTTCATGAAAAGTGTTGATTCATAAATAGATCTTCATCATTTCACAAACTGATTCTTGACCATCTTTACAATGTTTATCATTCCAGCCCCATCGCAATGAAGGAAGACGATGATTTACTATAACACAATGCTCTTTACTATGACTTGGCTCACCTGGATGCCAGAATCTGAAACAGAGAAAAAGAATGAAATTATTCTTCCAAGACTGCTTTTAAAGGGTTAGTGGGGTCAGAGTCTGGGGTGGGAGGACTTTGTGGAAGCCAGGGTCAGATATGCCCACACCAACCCTTCCCAGTTCTCATGCAATCTCTCCTCCACAAACACCTCTGGCATTTATTTTAAAAATTGTGCCCTCATCACTCATATTTTCTCATACCTTATTGCACTAAACATTTGACCAAAAGTTACCCATGGGCTCTCCTCTAAACATAAGCCCTGTTGCCAGGAGACTGTCAATCCATGGGGCTTTCTTATATGATGAAGGGAAGTCACCATGGTCCCATGTATCAATATAGGCTTTTTTTCCCTTTTTAATGGGATGATTTTGAAGTCTGAAGAAATAGTTAAATCTCTAGATCGTCTACTTATTCCTGTTTTTTAGGTCAAATAATTTAATTTCTTAGATTCTCAGTTTGCCCATCTAAAAACTGGACCAGAGTAACAGCACTATATATTTCACAAAGAAGATATAAGGATCAAAGGTGGGAGTATACTAATATATTTAAATGCCTTTAAGGATTACATAAATAAGAAATATTGTAACCGTATACAAATTTAGAATTTTTGCTTTATGAGAAATATTAAATCATGATAATCCATAATGATCTTTAAAAACATGAATTTTTATTACAGAGAATCAATATAGTTTTTAAAAGCAAAGTCGAATCTATTTGTTTCTAAAGACTATTATTGGGTGACCTTAGCTGAACTATCTATACTCTCCAAACTCAATCCTCAGTTCTATAATAGGAAAAATGATGTGTGCCTCCTAGGGTTCTGAGATACTTTCATGAGGTAATAAAATTGATTAACTGTGTGTGCAACAGGACAAGAATGAGCTGTTTTAGTTTCAGAACTGATGCTGAAACACTCTAAACATCTTGCATGATCCAGGACCCAGGATTCCTTTATCTATTTCTGTACTCACGTGGCACTTTGGTTGTATGGGGTCTGATCAACCCATTGCCAGTGTCCTTGACCCTCTGGATCTGATAGCCCCACAAAATAAGCACTATTTTTATCCATATCCTGAGTGATGAAATTCTAAAGGAAAAGAAAAAGTCATAAGCTTTAGATACTCAGCTTGAGCTGAGGTTTTTTGTTTGTTTGTTTTAATTTGCTAATCATGCTGAAACTGGAATTAATAAAACAGAATGAAGTCCACTCTCATGTGTAAATATAATTCACCAATAAAAATATTTTTCAAAGAATTTTGGTGATTTATTTCTTCTTTCTTATTTTAATTGTAAAATCTATCAGATAACATGATAATTTGGTACATATACACAGTACATAATAATCTAATTGGCCTAGTTAACATTTCCATCTTCTTTTCCTTTTTTAAAAAAATCTTACTAACTTATACATATTTAAAGGTACAGTGTGATTTTTCAACTGAACTCTTTATGGTCATACAGAAACGAAAACAAAAGGAGATGATTCAGGAATAACCAGATAGGGCCCTCAGAACTGCAGATCTTTGAGCACAAAAGGATCAAAGACATCATCTGTGAGCCTTAATTTTATTAAATATGGAACCAATTCTTATCTACAATCATAATGAATTCTCATCTCAAATTCAAATTGCCTCTTTTCTTCACTGAGAGAACATTCTTCAAAGTTGTGCATGAGAAAATTCTTACAAATTTAATCATTTTTTCTTTCATTATATCATGGTTTGTTTTTGTTTTTGTTTTTTTGGTACCCGAAATTGAACCCAGGAGTGCTTAACCACTGAGCAACATCCTCACTCTTTCTTATATTTCAATTAGGGACAGTTGCTAAATTGCTATATTGTGGATGATTACTTTGAACTTGACACCCTCCTGCCTCAGCCTCCCAAGCCCCTGGGATTACAAGAATGCACCACAACACCCAGCATTTCACAAATTCTTAAAATTTAATTCCTGATTGATGATTGTGAAAACTTGTGATTTAACTTTGCCCATTCAAGTTAATTCTCCTTTCTGTTTAGCAGTTGATAATTGAGAAAACAGTTATATATTGAAATAACCAACTGCTGTGATAGGCAGAAACATTTTCATCCTTTCACTAAACACCCAGGTTTTAATGTTGAATGCCACAATTTCCTTGGGGGAGTTATTTACACTGAAGAAGGTACAAGGTGTGGAATGGGAAGGCTGAGGGAGCCTCTCCTATCTGTCTTATGGAAAGTCTTCTGCCACAGCATCAATATCCCTTCTTAGCAAAGACGAGTACAAAAGTCAGACAGGCTCATGACTCCATTGTCTCTTAGAAAGTACCTGCTCTTCCTTGCTGTTGATCACCACCAGATGGGCTGCCATTCTAGAGCAGTTCTCCTGACTCTCCTTCCAAGATTTTGCATCAGTAGAAAAAAAGTAGCAACTGGAACTAATGATTTCCAATTCTTTGGGCAACAGCTCCAGACTTTTCCTTTATAGGCAAGAATATGAATGTGTATTTTTAAAGTGTGTGTATTATTAAATTTACAGACCAAGGGAAACAGCATGAAAGCAGCAGCTCCTATATTCACCCAGATATAACAAGGAGACCCCTTTTCTCAGGTGCCAAGGAGCCAAGTTGCCTCAACCAGGTAATAATGTGTCAGGGCCCCTTTCACCTGGTGGACTGGTATCAGGAAAAAGAACAGCTAAAATATAATATTTAAATAAAACCTAGCCTCCAAAACCTCAAAATGAAAATATCCAAGTTTCAACACAAATTAATTAATCATACCAAGGACCATGAAGTTCTCAATTTTAGTAAAAAAAAAAAAAATGATAATCATTAGCTGCAAAAAAAAATAGACAACAAAAAATGTTACAATTATCTGATAAAGATTTTAAAGCAACCATGATAAAAATGCTTCAACAAAAAGATACAAACAATCTTGACACAAAGGAAAAGACCTATGTAACTTAGAAAATCCCTGTGTCAAAATAAAAAATAAAAAGGGCTGGAATGTGGCTCAGGGGTTTGACAGCCCAAGATTCAATCTCTGGTACCCAACACAAACCACCATCCCCCAAAAAGAAACAAAGGAATGCTGACTCATAATGGTGATTGGGGGAGGGGGACAGCATGAGAGGAATGGAGGACTTTAGATTGGGCAAAGAGGAAGGAGGGGAAGGAAGGGGCCAAGTGGGGTAGGAATGACGGTGGAATCAGTTAGACATCATCACCCTAAGTACATGTATGAGGACACAAAGTGTGTGAAAATACTTTGTGTGCAATCAGTGACTTGAAAAATTGTGCTCTATATGTGTAATATAAAATGAATTGCATCCTGCCATCATGTATAACAAATTAGGATGAATAAATAATTTAATAAAAAAAGAAAAAATAGACTCAATAACAAAACAAAAGATGTAAAAAATGGAAATTTTATCACTGATAAATATAATAACCTTTTAAAAGCTTAGCAGACATTCTTTGGCCTCCATCTGACACTCCTTCCTGAGTCTTCAGCAGGAAAGTTACCCAGATCAAATTTTGGACTTATTAAGCCCCCACATTTCCATGAGTCAAGTTCTTAAAATAAATATCCATGTTCATATTGCTTCTGTTCCTCTGGAGAGCACTAACATAATACACCACCCTAACAAATAGGAGCATGACTCCTCCATCATAAAACATTAGCTGCATGTAGCAACCTCCTTATGAACTGTACAGTGTGGGAATAGGAGAGGGAAAAGTAGCTTCACAATGAGAAACCTGATAAACACCACTTCAGGTGATCAAATTCAGCATCAATAGTAAACATTCACTTTGATAATATATACCTGGAACTAATGTGATGAATAGCATTTTATATCTGTGACCTTCCTCCCCAAAACAAATAATTCTCCTATAATCATTAGAAAAACTTCAAATTTTAACACAGAGACAACCAATAATATACAGAATGGTGTTCCCCTAAATGTCAGAGTCATCTAAAAAGAAAGATCTAAAACGATATCATAGCAAAGAGGAACCTAAATAAATATGACAAATAAATGGAATGGGGGGGGCACTACACAGGATTCTAGTATAGAAAAAAAATAAGAGTTAAAAATTTGAAAAATCAAGAATGTTAAACTAAGAAAGAGGCTCAGTGTTAGAGATGTGCCTAAGGAAGTGGCTCAGTGACAGAGATGTGCCTAGCATGTCTGAAACTCTGAATTCAATTCCTAGTACCAAAGGATAAAATCATGAATACTGCTTCATTTGTTGTAACAAATATCCTTACTTAGGAATAGATTAATAATGATAGGCACTGCGTGTGCAATGTAGGGTTAAAATAGAATCTTTTAATATTATCTGCTCAATTTTTCTATAAATTTAAAAATGTTTTTAAACACCCTATTTAAATGTAAAAAAAAAAATCTCATTCACAATGATATATTCATCTTCATTTTTATCAAATTGACTGACATGTGAGAAAAACAGTAGCCTTGCACAGAAACCTTAGAAAGAAGAAAGTCTGAAGAAATACAATAACAATACATCCTTTTTCCAAATCAAGCTTCACATGGACAACTTTAAATATCCATATAAAAATGTGAGATTCTGGGCTGGGGCTATAGCTCCGTGGTATAAGGCCTGCTTCGCACGTGGGAGGCACTGGGTTTGATCCTCAGCACCACATAGAAATAAATAAAGATACTGTGTCCTTCTACAACTAAAAAAAAAGTTTTTTAAAAGAATGTTAGATTCAATGAAATTGCACACTTGTAGCTTAGAATGACCGGGATTCTTCACTACTTAGTGTGTGTTCTACCTGGAAATCATAAATACTGATTTGGGAATCTTACATACTACAGTCAGCAACTGAATTCTAGGCACATGAAGTTTTACCTTCCATGGTTGAATTGATTCTTACACACTCCAGGTTTGTGTGAATACTTTCTTTTATAAATCTTTTATAATTTTTGTCTTCAAGCAGCTGAGAATTTTTTTGAAAGAAAGCTGGAAAATAGAACATAAACCAATCATTTTTCTGGTAGCACTAGGTCATTGCTCTTTACATTGCTATCTTGCATTCTATGGACAATCTACACATGTCCAATTACCCAATTGGACAGAGCCTGACAGAAAAAGTTTCCCCATGACCCCTCAGTCAATGGAATCCTAATCCTACTGCTTTGGAAATATTAGTTGTCTCCAGGAATAACTAAAAGATGAGGAGTTGAAAGAAGACATGAAAGTTCCATCATAATGGGATCTGAAGGATATTATCCATAGTCTCCTTCCAGGGATAACCCAAGATGCAAACCAAGGCTAAATTTTGTGGGATGGAAGTGGAATTTATTTAAGGAAGTACACAACCTGGGATTTTGGGAGAAAGAAGAATTTGCTAATTTTAACCAATTCTGGGTGATCTGAAAGAACAGAAAAATTTTTTTTCAAAACCCAAAGAGTGACCAAGAGGACATTGTTCTTCATCTCTTTTGTGTGTCTCTCCCAATTTAGAACCAACTCACCCCCACCTCTGGAAACTGAATTTTCTGGGCTGCAGTGGTATCTTAGTACTATAATAGCACTTGCCTATAATATGCAAGGCCCTGTTAATAAACACTACTGCTAGAAATTAAATTTCCTCTTTCCCTTTAACCTCCTATTTGTTCCTTGACCCATTTCATTTGGGCTTTGGCTAACATCATTTCATTAAAACCCTCCTTGAAATGAATTAACAGTAATTTTCTAGGACTATTTATTAGTCATTTTCTAATGGCCTTCTTGCAATCATTCACCCAGGTCTTCCTCCTTAGCTCATGGTACAGTGTTCTCTCCTGTTCCTGCCTCACCTTTCTTACTGCTGCTTCTTATCCTCTTCCATCATCTCTCTTCCTCCATTCACCATGTTAAAAATGTAGTATTTCCAAGAGTTCTATCCTAATTCCTATTTCTAGTTTAAAATCCCTTCTGGAGTGATAGCATATATTGCCATGCTGGGACTTGCTGTCATTATATAAATGACTTCCAAAATTCCAGACCTCTGTCCTAAAATCCAGGCAAATATGCCTGCCACTGGATATGTACAATGTGGGTTAAGACATTATGCTCAAAATGTAAATAATCATCTCTCAAAACAAATCCGCTATTCATCCTACACTGCCTACGCCTTTGCACAACTTTCTTCACTGCTGAGTTTACTAGGTCAGAATATTATATTCACACTTAACTTCTCTGGGTCCTTTAATCACCAATATTCATCAAGCCTTGGCCTCCTTGATTATATCTTCTTTACCCTCAAAGCTTACCTGTCTTCTCTTTCTTCACTAACACTATCCTTAAATGAGGCTCTCAATGTTTTCCAATGGGATGATGAATTAGCATCTCTTTGGTGCATTATAATTATACATAATTATAGGATGCACTGTTACATAGTCATAAATGCACATAACATTATTTGGTCAATTTCATTCCCCAGTACCTCTCCAATCCCTTCCTTCTTCTGCCACCTTGGTCCCCTGCCTCTACTCTACAACTTTTCCCTCAATTTTCATGAGACCTCATCCCTTTTCCTCTTCTTGCTCCCAAATTATCATATATGAGAGAAGACATACAACCAATGACTTTCTCAGTCTGGTTTATCTCACTTAACACAATGCTGTCTACTTCTGTCCATTTTCTACAAAATAACGTCTCTCCTTACCTTCACCTTTCTCCTCCTAAATCCATTTCCAAACCTCAGTAAAAGCATGCCTCCTTAAGTCAAATTTGCTTATGTCAAATCCCTGCCCAAAATTCAGCAATGGCTCCACATGACTGACGCACTGCAAAACTGGCCTCAATGTTCCACCCTTCTTGTATGTACACCCCTTTGCAATGTGACTTTGTAACTTCTCCAATCAAGAAATAAGGTCTGTTTCTTCACCAAAAGAATATGAGCTGCCTTTAAGACTCCATTTGGCCAATAGAATGTACAAAAGCAATGAGGCTAGTTCCAAATTGAAACTTTAATGTGCTTGGTTTCCATTCACCATCTTCAAAGTCTGCAAGTGGCCATGTAAACAAGCCCAGGCTGGCCTGATGAATAATGACAAAAATGTGGTAAAATTGCCCCTTTCATTCCAGTTGACATGCTCTTCTTCACAAGCCAACTTGGCTGTTATCAGTCTCTAACATCATATGCATGAGTGAGTTCAGCTAAGAAGAAAGAAACTCCCATCTGAGACCAGTCTAAATTACCAAGCCACAGATGCATGAGCTAAATAAATTTCTGTTTCAATGCACTGTTTTAGACTTGTTTATTAAGTAACAAAGGATATTTTATAAAATAACCTTTAGAGAAAAAAATCAAAAAATTTTTGATAGTATGTAATATTTTTCATGATCTGAATTCTGTTTATGTGGGCAACCTACAACTTCATTTCATAGTTTTTCACATCACACTATATGTTCCCCCACACACACAGTCATGCACGTTTATATTACTCGCAAATCTTCCATGTTAATATAATATGCCTATGTCATTTTGGTACTAACAGATGTAGGTGTCTCCTCCTTCAGGAAACCTATCTAAGCCTCCTGTGCTCACTTCTTACCTGAACAACCCTTCGCATCTCATCTTGTAAGCACTGGTTATTTTTTAATATTTTTTTTGGTTGTAGATGGACACAATACCTTTATTTATTTATTTATTTTTATATGGTGCTGTAAATCAAACCCAGGGCATCACATATGCAAAATGAGTGCTCTACCACTGAGCCACAACCCCAGCACAGCACTGGTTATTTTGACTGTTCTCTTAATATCTTGAGACCACTGACTGTGGCTATTTCTAGATTCTCTAACAAAGTACCCAGCAAACAATATGTATGGCCATTGTTACTTATCAAGTGACCAAATTAATAAATCAAATATCTACCCTAATAAATTCTGTTTTACTACTTCTGAAAACTTGATAAACTCTGAAATATAACATATGCATAAATCCACCATTTTGTTAAACTGATTTTTCCTGAGATCTCACAATGGGCCAGACAGAAATTATTAGAGGGAAATTCACTGGGAATGCTTTAATATTTCCTTCCATTTCCTTCATGTACACCTGAACACCCAAAAATATGTCTGTGAAGTCAAATAAGACTTGTCTTATAAAAGCTATTAAGGAAATATAGATGTGTCCTCACACTGAATCTGTTATAGAACTGATGACCCATTGATTTCACTCTAACATCAAAACATACACACATATCTACTCTTTAAATTTTCTCAATAAACATGAATTTCATCATTGGTGAAAAAGAAAAATTCCCAGTGAAAACTCAGTAACTCTATGCCCCACCTCAGAGAATATTTATTTTTCAAATGTCTGCATCATTATGAACTGTCAGGTTCTAATGGATAGTTTCTGTTCATGAAAGGCAGGCATTGCTAACTGACTCAGTTGGCATACTTACTGATAAAAGAGACAGACAATAAGATTTCCTTCAGCAGGAAAAGTATCAGTAACAAGGCAAGAAGAAGCTTGGAAAAACCAAAATGACTCTGGTGAGGAATGGTGTTTTCCCTGAGATCTGAAGGATAAATCAAATTAATTCATTAGAAAGAATTTCTACCCTTATTTCCAAATTCTCCTCTATGAGTTAGCTTTTTGTCACTGTGATAGGAATATCTTAGAGTAGAAAATGTTTATTTTGAGTTTATGATTTTAGAGGTGTCAGTCTGTGGTCAGTCTTTTCCACTGCTCTAGGCCTGAGGTGAGGTAGAACATCATAGAAGAAGGGTTTGGTGGAGAAATACTGTTCAGCTCAAGATACCCAGGAAGAAGAAAGAGCAAATAAGGAGCCAGGGGGAAAATGTAATCCACTGAGGAATGATGTTGATGAAATTATATTGTCATATCATGTACATGTATGAATATGTAACAGTGAATCCCACTATTGTGTATAATTCATCCATTAAAAACATGGAAATGAAAACATATGATCTAAGGGCATGACCAAATGACCTAATTTCTTCAGCCACACCACACCTGATTACCAACCAGTAATCCATTCTAATTATTAATCCATCAAATATATTAATTATTGCACTGATTAAGTTATGATTCTCATAACTATTTTATCTCTGAACATTCCTGAATTGCCAAATAAGCTTTTCAGGGCACATCTCATATTCAAACCTTAACATTCTGCCCCTGGTCCCCAAAAGTTCATGTCCATCCCACAATGGAAAAATACAGTTAGTTGACCTCCAAGAGTCCCATAGTTTTCAAAGTTTATCACATGTCCCTTCAGCAATTTTTGAAGTGTGTACAACATTTTTCCAATTCATTAACATACATATTTACTGATTTCTGATTCATTATGTTCTTTTATATTGTAGAAGAACATTTTTCACCATAATTTTTATTAATATTTTAACATGGTTCTTAATATTTCATTACATATTTAAATAATATTTCAGACTGTATTCAACTTATAAGTATGCTATAGAAGATAAAACTTTCTGACCAAATTTCATATTTTTAAGATAAAGTCAGTCTTTTAGTCACTGTTCCATGCTTAGAAACCATTTTATGGACTGAGAATACAGCTTCAAGCTACAGCAATTTTGACTAGGATACACAAAACCCTGAAATTGGCCACCAACAAAGGGGAGAGGGTCAGTGGGGACACATTCCATTAAGATCATTAAGATAAAAACACCAAATAAAGAGAAACAATTTTCTTCAAATTAGGCATATTATCAATCTTGAGGAGGGAAAAACTCACTATTATATTCTTTCAAGTTGTGGAAATATAGGCACACATATTTTTATATATTTATATATGGAAGGATACACAATAAAATTTAAAGTCTGATTATCTATAAATGATAATAGTAAAGAAAGTATTATGGATCTATTTTATCCTACTTTGCAAATCTACAACACCTTTATTCCTATCTACAGGCAGCACAATTATCACAGATTCCTGGGTTTCCCAGATATGATCACTTCAGAGAAACAGCAACTAACATTACCTCTGCTCTGCTTATTAACTCTCTCTTCATCCTTCAACTCACAATTCCCTTTGTCCACTGGAAAATGATTTTTACCTGCAGGAGAATTTGAGTTGGTGCTGGAGGACATCAGTTCATTTTGCAAACTCATTTCGGCATAATTTGTTCCCAAAGCCATCTTGAGAGGAAACCTTCTGCTTTCTTCAAAAATCCCATGCGATATTTTCCTTAAAACATACTACAAGTGAGATTCCATCCTGAGAGCAAATTATTCTAACACTTAACTAGATGAGAGACCAAGTAATAAATAGGCACATACCCCTAAAAGTGAATCATGTGAAACACTGGGCCACAAGGATCCAATCTTCAGGACAACCAGAAAGAAAATTATAGCATTCAAACAGAGTCAAAATAGATAAAAAATTTAACAAAAGTGGGAACTCAAATATGAAGAAAAGAAAAAGAGGAACCAAGCAATTAGAGAAGTCTTTCCTAAGAAATTCATTCTATAAATTCACCAGCAAAACTGAAACGTGAGGGTGTCCACATGCAAGTGTAATGTATTAGCCAACCAACCTGTTGTTGGTTGTTGCTGCTTGGTCCTGTTGCATTCATATCATCATGTCCGACTGCTCAGGCAGCTTTTTTTTAACTCTTTTTTTGGGGGGGGTGGGGGGATATGTTTTATTGGTTTTATTTTTTAAATACATGATAGCAGAAAGCATCGCAATTCTTATTACACATATAGAACAATTTTTCATACCTCTGTTTGTATATAAACTATGTTCACACCAATTCATGTCTTCATACATGTACTTTGGATAATGATGTCCATCACATTCCACCATCCTTGCTAACCTCCTGCCCCTTCCCTTTCCCTCCCACCCCTCTACCCTATCTAGAGTTCCTCTATTCCTCCCATGCTCCCCCTCCCTACCTCACTCTGAGTCAGCCTCTTTATATCAGAGAAAACATTCAGCATTTGTTTTTGGGGGGATTGGCTAACTTCACTTAGCATTATCTTCTCCAATGCCATCCATTTATCTGCAAATGCCATGATTTTATTCTCTTTTACTGTTGAGTAAAATTCCATTGTGTATAAATGCCACATTTTTTTATCCATTCATCCACTGAAGGACATCTAGGTTGGCTCCACAGTTTAGCTATTGTGAATTGTGCTGCTATAAACATTGATGTGTCTATACCATACATGACAGGCACCAAATACTTAATCCATAAAATGTCAGTGAAGCTTATTTTTTCTTAAAATCATAAGGAAATATAAATAAAAGTGTTAGTGTTTTATCTTTCTGCCCTAGTGTTTCCTCTTTTTTAACAACCAGGGCACCTGTACTCCATTTTGAAGATCACTCTCTAAGAGATCCGTTGGCTCTATAATTCAAAGGTTTGGGGCATAGATTGCATCACCATTCCCAAGTGTTTATATCCTTCTCTGAGAAAGGATTAAGCTTTGATGCTGTTGACGTGTCTTCCTATGGGTGGAGTGTCTTTTTCTGCCCATTCACAGGTTTATCCAGGTGACATCTCTTGGTCAATATATCAGAGTGAATATAATATGCACTTGATCCAAATTGAGTATGCTACTGCTCAGTTCAGCTTACAAGGAGCCACTCAATGATTGTGGATACCTTCTCAATCCTCTTGTACCCTGGTACTGTATTGTGGGACACTGCATATGTGGACATCCTCCTCACCATGCCTCCCACCTGGGTTCCAGAATGAGAAAACATTCAGAAAGGATCCAAGTCAAGTTATAGTCAATTTTAAGTAGATCCTAAGTCCACATGTACTGTGTGTAGGAAATAAATGTTATAAGCCACTGAGCTTTGGGGTTGTTTCTGATACAATGTAATCTATGTGCAATGTGACTTATTCTAGGGAGAGACATTACTTTAGAAACCTATTTTGCTTAAGGAACTTGTATGAGAATGCCTCTTAGAATCAGTATTTGTATTTTTATTGTGGGATCGCTGTCATGTATGGTATGTGACCTAATGTGAAGGAGGCATCGAAGTTCCTAAGAAGCTGATGTTGTACCTTTCATGGTGACTTTTTTGCTACATGTTGCTTCATGAGCTTTTTGTAAATAAAGAGTCATGTACTTCAAATTTTGCTTATTTTTTCAATGCTGTGAATAGTTTCCCAGTGGTATGCTAGTTAGCACATGTTTAATTTAGCACATCAGAATGTGTTTACACAACTTATACTCTCTGGGAAAAGAAAATATTCTAAGAAAAAATGAAAAGGAAAGTACATTATAAGAGATGCTGACACTGTGGAGGAACAATTTGTAAAACTGAACACAAAAGACATGTTATTGCCACATTATGATTTTTTGTTTGAAGTGGAGATAAGTTTATCCACCTTCATTTTTGAAATCCTAAAAATAGAGGGTTTCATTTGACCACCATCTCTCACCATGAATGAAACTAAATTCAAAATGTGTTAAAGACCTAAGTTTAAGACCTAAATGTATAGAACTACTGGAAGAACACATGAAAAAAAATTCAATACATACATAGAAGGAAAGATTGTTTGGATAACACCCCAAAAAGCACAGACAGCAAATGACAACATAAAATTAGGTCAAAGAAAAAGCATAGGAAACAACGGAGTAAAGATACAACCTACAGAAGAGGACAAAATATTTCCCAATTAATTTTATGACAGGAATTACTACCAGAATATATAAGGAATTCTAGAAAAACAACAATAAAAATACAAATTATATAACTAAAAGAATACAAATAATTTACATGTATAGGAAAAAATTTTGTTATCACTAACCATCAGCAAAACGCAAATCAAAACCACAATGAGGCACCTCCTGGAGCAGCCTTGGTGGCTGGAGTGCTGACTTCAGGGGATGCCCAGCAGGAAGAAGATGAGCCTTAAGTCTCAGAGCATAGGAATTCACGTGGACTCATGTGGACAAATCTGAGCTCCTGTGCAAGAAGGGTTGTGGCTATTATGGCAAATCTGCCCTGAAGGGCTTCTGCTCCCAGTGCTGGAGAGAGGAGTTCGACAGAGCCCAAGAGAAGCAGATCCAGAAGGACTGGGAGCTGGCTGAAGGACTTCAGCAGGAGAAGGAAGAGAACTTGCCCAGCAGCATTCAGAGCAGCCAGGGGGCACCCTTCATCACATTTTCCAAATTTGAAGAAAAGAAAACCAATAGAAAGATCAACAAGGTAACAACAGTGAAGAAATTCTTTAGTGCTTGTTCCAGAGTTGGATCAAAAAGGTCAAATATTCAGGAAACAAAAGCTCCCAGTCCTTCCATAAACCAGCAAACCAACATTGAAACAGTGTCTAAGGAGCTCATAGAGTTTCTCAAGACCTTCCACAAAACTGAACAAGAGATCTACAAGTAGACCAACATGTTTTGGGAAGGATACATTACAAAAGCTATTTGGGCATTAAGGAGCAGGAGTTTTACCAGAGTGTAGCAGAAAGAATGCTGACTCATGGAAAAGTGCCTCCAGAAACAGTTGAGAAGATAATGGATCAGATTGAAAAGTACATCATGACTCCCTCTCTAAATATGTGTTCTGTTCAGAAGCCACTGATGATAAGAAAGACTGCACCATTCAGAAGAGGATAAGATATCACTGATATGGACACAAAGCCTGTGCCCAAGATAAGCTGGTTTGCATCACTGAGGTGTAGCAAGCATAGAATACCAATGCCATCAAGATCACCAACAATAAGCCTGCTTCTGCGAATGACTTGAGCCTTCTTCTGCTTCTTGCCCAAGCTCATCTACATTGTGCTGAAGGGCAATCCCAACCCACCTGTAGTCCTACATCCAGTACATCGCCTGCTTCTGCAACATCAGCAGGCTGATGAGGGGGAGGACAGATAGTATTTTATCAACCTGAACTGTGCTGGGGCTTTCACTGACATATTCAATGCCCAGTCTTTGAATCCAAGTCAGGAGGATTTTGATTGCTACATGTCTAGCCACACCACTCCCAGGAGGCAAGAACCCAAGAGTTGGTCTCCTGATGCTTGCTTAGGTGTGAAGCAGATGTATGAGATCTTAGACCTCCTGTCTCAATTGAATGAAAGACAGGAAAGAATCCTGAATGAAGCCACAAAACTTGAGAAAGACTTAATACATTGGACACATGGAATTACAAAGAAGTTCAATACATTGTGGAGAAATATCCACTTGAAATTAAGCTTCAAAGTCAAATGTTAGCAGTCATTGACTCTGAAAATGTTAAAAATGACAAAATTACTCCACCATTGCAAACTCAGGTTTATGTACAATGATAACATTATGTAGGTATTATTTATTTGAGCTTCCATTGTAGGTAACAGTACTGCAGCCTGCAAGTAGGATTTAGAATATACTCAATTACTTTCAAATGTCAGAGCATTTTTAAGGTACATTTCATGGGAGTTGTTTTGTATGCTTTATTTTCTTTTTCCTGGTAGAAGAAGCTTAGTTAATAATAAAGTACTATTTATTTTAAAAAAAACACACACACAATGAGAAATAATCTCATTCCAGTCCAAATAGCTATTATCAGTGAGAGCAAAAACTAACAAATCCTGAGGAAAATGCACAGGAAATGTAAGTCATATACACTGCTGGTGGGAATATATATTAGTATAACCATTATGGCAAAACTAAAAAAATTTCCTCAAAAAATTAAAAATAAACTCACCATATGACTCAAATATCTCATTTTGGGTGCATATTTTGAAAACTGCAATTGCCATAAAATAGATACATTCACTCTTTATTTATTGCTGCACTACTCACAATAGCCAAAATATAAAATCAGATAAGTTGTACATCAACAGCTAAATGAATAAAGAAAATGTAGCATATATAGATAATTGAATATTATTCTCTAGTATGAAAAATGAGATTTTTGTCATGTGTAGCAATGAGAATGAAACTGGTAAATATTCAGTAAAATAAGTCAGGTGCAGAAAGACAAATACTGTATACTCTCCCTCACTTGGTAGCTAAAAAGTTGATCTCATTGAAGTAAATAATATACTCATTACCAGTGGCTGAAAAAGAGGTTTGAAAAGCAGGTAGTTAACAGGTACAGGGGACATTTAGTACAGGGGAAAAACAACAGTTCACAGCAATGAACTGAGTATTTTCAAATAGCTCATAAAGAGGATTTTAAATTCTAGAGAGGAATGAAAATTTTAAATGATGTGTACTGAAATACTTGGGGGAAAGTTGCCATATATAAAACATACTCTCAGATGGTGCAACAAATACTATTTGTGTAAATGGTCAAAATGTTAACAATTCTCAGATATAGATGTGGAGTATGTGGAAGTTAATTATACATTCATTCAACTGCTGTTTGAAACTATTCATGATCAAAAGCTCTATGCATAGGTTTGGATAGAGTGAAAATATTATGTGATCTATAATAGGAAAAAGACTCCAAACAAACAATTTAATTCAAAAATTTGTCTATATCTGAAATACCTCTGCAAATTTGTAAAAAGGCAAATGCAAAACCACTTCAAAGTATTACTCCCATAGCCCAACTAGATTGAGATTACTTAGGAGGAAAACTGCCTCTAAAAACATACTCATGAGTAAAAAATTTTTAAAACACACGAAAAGAAACTTTACTCCCAACAGAAAATCCACAAACACAAGAGAGAAAAAATGAAAATGACATTAACATTGGTGAAGTTAAATTATTTAAGAGAAACAAGAAGGCAGAGCAGACCAGGGCAGCAACCATCCACTCCTCTGCAGCCTGGAATCAAAGCAGGGAAAGAACAACTGACCAGAGAGGTGGGTGGTAGAGCAAATACTTGAAAACTCAACATTGAACAACTTAGTACTTGGGCAACTGGAATTAGATTATTAGATCAAAAAATAAGGAAATAATGCCTTTACCCAGAGCTGACTATGGGCCAGGGGAAGGAACAGAGGCAGAAAATGTGCAGAAAAGCAGAGGCAAACTTGCTTCCAGAACAACACTTACAAAAAAAAAAGCAAACAGAGTTTAAAAATCTTAGAAGTAGCAAAGATAATCAAGGACATTGAACAATTCAACTTAAATTGTTGGCAGAAAATGGTGTTGGGAAGAATAGCCATGACTTAGAAGACCACACCTAGACTTAGAAGAAACTAAATCTGTAGAGCTTCTCCCCATCTACAATTACAAATGAAATCACAGGGAATGCCACAGAAGGGGGTTGTCCCAGTAATCCACATAGAAGGACCTTGTAGATGGATCACAGTTGGCAGGGGGTTACCAAAACCCCTTCCCCTCACCACAGTCCAGGGGCAAGAGGTGCAGCTTACCTGGGAGTCTAATGGACTGAGACCTCTGAAGCTATGAGCCCTAAAAGGAGCCCTTTCCTCCTTTCCTGTTCATGTTGGGTCTCTTGTTCACAGTAGTGACAAAACTGAATAAAACAGATATTGTTCATAAAAATGGTTCTCCATAGATTTTTTTAAACATGCATAATACTAAAATTAGATATAAATACCTTAATACCTTCAAAATATTGAAATATTCAAAGACTATAAGTGTAGCTTATCACAATTGTCTCCCGATATAAGCTTTAACTGTTAAAACTTGGTTGTAATATCAGTTACTCCTATGTTTCTTTTATCTCTCATTCCCTTTAATTTGTCTTTATCGTTTACTAAACATTATTGGGAGCCAGAGGAAAGAAATACAATTCCTATTGTAAAGAGATAAGGTCTATTAGACATGCATGTGAATAAATAATTTCAGTACAGTGGAAGAGGCACAATATCACACTACGGTCAATGCAGTGGTGGCAAAAAAGAGAAGAAAGATACTGTTTCCACTTGAGTTTATCAGGAAAAGTTCTATAGTAGAAGAAGGACCTATGCAAAAATTCTGGAGCACAAAAGGAGATTTTCTGCAACACTGACACAGAATATGATGTACTGAAGTCATGTCGTTTTTTGAGGCAGAAAGACCAGAGGGTGAAAAGGCACTGAAATAATGCAGCATATGACTGCATCTGAATGTCTGGAATATTAGAATGAACATGGAGAGTCCCTCTTTTTGTAATGAAGGCACAGAGGTAGGCCACAATTAGTTCATTAGTTTTTATATTTTACACTAAAGTGGCACTTTAGGTACAGTAGGAAGTTTTATTTACCCTCCCTATGTCTGTGTTCCTCAATTGTAAGACACATAAAACCATATTACCTGCCTTGGAGGTTTCTGTGAAGATTAAATGAGACAATTCATACAAAGAATTTAGCTAGTGTCTAACAAATAATCACTGCTCAAAAAAAATATAGGATGAGGAGGCAGTTTTCAGTTTCATTTTTGTTGTTTGTAGGAGATTTTTGGTTGTTTTGGTTTTTTCTTTCATTTTATTTTCAAATTTTTTGAATTTTTTATTAGTGTATGACAGTTGTACATAATGAGGGATTTGGGAACAAATTTTGTCTCAAAACCTTTGGAAACAGGTACAGTCTCAGACTCCACAGATAAAGTGCCTACACAGAGTATTTCTTTTTCCTTTTAAACACTTCCATTCTTCAGGAAGTCTAAGCAATAGTTCCTACAGTTGTTGCTAGAGGGAGCATGCCCTCTAGTGGTCTCAAGCTATCATGCAGCCAGATAAAACAGTCACACAAGAGTGCTCCAATGACATTTCTTTCCAACTCTAGGTGCAGAGGCAAAACATACCTAAGTACAGAGAAAATAATGAACAGCAAACAAAAACATCAATAGTAGATCTATAGTACACTATTTTGTTTAATTGATAACATGATATTTTCACTAGATAAACAGGGCAAAATATGAGATCATAATGGACCCTTATTTTACTGCAGGCAATACGTGTATATTACACCTCTTTTTAAAAAAAAAAAATGTGTGCCCTCGAAATCCTATGTTTTTCAAAATGGGAATAAAATGATAATTTTTGAAATAAATACCAGACCACAAAACCACTGTGAAAATCATCAAAGCCTATACATCCCCACGTTTAAGTACCCGAGAGTATGTATAATACTAATTTAATCTTTCTTTCTCAAAGAATATATGATTAATGAGGAGCTCCTGGGTATAAGTTGTAGATTCATAACCCTATATATTTTCTTCAATAAAAAAAAGAAACAATAAAAGATGTGGTTGTTAGGAGTTTACAAAAGAAAAAGAATCATGCAGTATAAGCCAGTAATAGATCACATGAAACTATAAAGTATTAAATTTACCACAAGTGTATTACATTATACCTAATGCTTCTTCCCCAGGCCCAACAGTTAATGTGTCAAAGTAAAATCTATCTTTATCTCTGGTTACCTGGCCTGCACGTCTTGACCAACTAAGGAGCAATAAAATTATATTTTCTGCACTATGACAAAAGCGTATAAGAAACAGTCGAGTAATATCACTAGGAGCAACTGACAAGAAAATGAGTAAAAGAAGGGAAACAAACATTCAACTTGATGACTTAAAGTCCCTCTGCACAGATATCACTAATTCAACAAGTACTTTGTGAACATCTGCCAACATGAAAGATGTATGGGAAGTAATGCAAGAAAATAAAAATGTAGTTATTATGTTCAAAGGGCTAAAAATCTTGGAAGGAGAATTTCAACATTGTTCTAAACAAATTGATGGAGGACACCTTTCAGATGGGAAGTACAGGTGGATCTTCTTAGAGTAGTATTTGAGCTAGCCTTATACAATAGGAAGGATTCTGACAGGCAGGTAAGGGAAGATGTTTTAGGTGGAGGGAATGTTAGCCAGCACTCAACATTTCTGGTGTTTGAAGAATGACTGGCACAACAGTTTACTGGAACATATTGTAACCAAAGGAAAACCAAAAAGTTGAGGATAGACAATACATTGAACTTCAATCTGCAAGAAAAGAATAATATGGGGAAGAGTGAAGAATAAAAAAAAACATGAGCAGAGCTTTCTTTCAGAAAGATTATTCTGCTGGCAACATGTAAGTTAATTTGAAAAGAAGAGAGCTATGGAAAAGCAGACTACATAGAATAGAGCAAGTGAGACATATTACAGGCTCACATTCCAACAGTGAAGGGAGACATCAAATACAACTGAGGGAATTTACCTAGAAAAGTGATCATCCACATTTTCCCCCAAATAAAAAGTCTGAAAGTTAAAATACACTTCTGTATGGGGTGAAGGTGGGAGTTCATAACCCACTTGAATCAAAGTGTGGAATATGATATGTCAAGAAATTTGTAATGTTTTGAACAACCCACAATAAAAAATTAAAAATTAAAAAAAAAATACACTTCTATCAAATGCACTTTCCTCAGAATCTCCGTCATGACAAGAAAAAACATGATTCAGGAAGTCACCTCTGCCCCAATGTCTTACTTCAGGTTTGGCTGCTATCAGGGAATCCCACACACTGGAAATTTATGAAGAGCAGTATATTTGGCTCATAGTACTGGAGGATGGGAAGTCCTAGGGTATGGTGTTGGCATCTGATGAGGGCCTTTGTGCTATGTCATCTCATCACAGAAGGCAAAGTGCAAGAGAGAAGAAAGGCAAGAAAGCAAGTGCTGTTTTTTAATTCGATACAGGGTCTAAGTTGCTTAAGGCCTCAATTGCATAACCCCCCTGGTTCAGCGTCCCGAATAACTGAGGTGACATGTGTGTGCCACCACACCTGGCCTATTAGTTCTTTCATTAAATTTTTATTATGAGCAGCAGTCGGGTTCATTGTGTCATCTGTGGATATGCACATTACATAATTTGCTCCAATACTTTCCCCAACACTTCCCTTTTCCCTCTCCTCCTCCCTTCCCCTGTTCACTTTCCACTACTTTTCTGCTCTTCCTATATTCAGCCATAAAAGAATGAAACTGTCTCATTTTCTGGTAAATGGGTAGGACTGGGGGGCATCATGCTAAGGAAATGAATCAGATTTAGTCAAAATTTGAATGTTTTTCTGATATATGAAAGCTGGAGAGAGAAAGAGGGAATTTTAAAAGTTGAATGGAAGATCTCACAAAAATAGAAGGGAGATCTAGAATAAAGTCAGAGAATCAAACCAAGGATAAGGGATGAAGGGAGAAAAAGGGGAAGAGTCCATGAATTTAGACCCTGACACCATGACGTCAAAATGAACTTTTTCTCTTCTTTCTTGTTCATGTAAGATACTTTGGTCACATCAACAAATAGCTACCACAATAACATAATCAAATTCTCATTTGGCAAGCCATTACAAATAATTTTCATAATACTTTACTATATGATCATGAATAGAAAATTAAAATTTTCAAAAACTTGGGTGACTTTCTAATAAACCTCATTCCATTTCTATCTACTACTTTAAGAACCAAAATTTATCAGTTTTTGTCATCAAGTTAAAAATCAGGAATATCATTGATGTTGAAAACTACCTCATGCTAACAATAATATGATTTGATGATGGATACACCAGATTGCAGGGGTTTTTTTGAGAGAGAGAGAAAATCTTAGATGGACACAACACAATGCCTTTATTTTTATGTGGTGCTGAGAATTAAACCTGGGTCCCGCCCATGCTAGGGGAGCACTCTACCACTGAGCCACAATACCAGCCCCAGATTGAAGTTTTTAAATCCCCATTTATGTTGCTAAGATTTCAAATGGAATTTAGCTTTATTAGTAATGTTTTATCAAAATTTATAGTAAACTCGTGATGTGTTGTATACTGATCATACTTGTAACAATAAGCCAATCCAAAAGAATTTTGACAACCTTAAAGCTTAATATCACACAGGAAATGAAATGTTTAAAAAAGTACTTATGTATGTATTTAGTGGATAAGAGAAGTGTGACATAAATATTCGTCCAAGGGAGAAAAGAGTGTAAAACATCTAACCACTAAATGAAACACTTTTTGTTCCAGAGGGAAAAGGCTTCATTACCCACAGCACTAGTGGTAACCAGAATAACAGAATTTACCTTATTCTTCTTTTAAAGGATCATGGGGGTTAATACTTTGTTATGGTTTATAGACCCTGGGAGATATATTTTAAAAAGAGATGTAATCATTTTAAGTGTCAGTATTTACAAAGTTCCAAAGTTGAAACCTTTGCTTCTATAACATGAATAAATATTTTACATGTAAAATTGCATAAGAGGCTACATGGTCTTTTAAAGTTCATTTCAGGGGTTGACAAGCAAAACATTCCTAAGGCCACTGGTCCAGGCAGAGTACCTACTGAAGGTGCTTTAATTTTACCCACACATTGTCTTTATTTCACAAGATTTGTCATTTGCTTAGAGAATAAAAATTCTCCTCTTGGCAGAACTACACTACTTGAGGTCAATATTGTCACAAGTATCCATCAAGACTAATATTGAGCAAAGGTCAATAAAAATTTTTAATCCTCCCTCCTCAGATAAAGGGAAGCCTGAAATGGTTTAAATTCAGAATCAGATTTCATGTCACTACTCAAGGACTTTCATACTCTACCTCAATATTTTGCAGGTTGTATAGTGTAGATTATGTAGATTTTTTTTCTTTATCAACATCAAAAACATTACCACATACTTAAGGAAGCAGCCTGAATACATGAAAATCTATTATGGATATATGGACATAGAAATCACAATATTGGGTTATAAAAAGAAATATACATTTGTTTTCATCCTCAGATCTTGGCACAGAGTTTCTAACACCTTAAAACTTTCTCAGGCATAAGAGTAATAAAAGCATCATTTTTATAATATTTGGGTTTTTCTCCCCAAACTCCCAAAATAGGTTTGGAACAATAAAGACAATATTAGACGGTTTTTGTATTCATCACATACCCCTTTCAGCCATGCCTGACCTTATGCCAATTATGTGACTCTTGATGGTCCTAAGGATAGTTCCAGAATGGGAGCTGCTTGCTAGAGGAACCAATCATATGAGTAAACAGTGAAACATTCAATCCGACCCAGGGAGGGAAAAGGTCTAGAAACCAAGTGCCTCACCAGTCGCCAATGATTTAATTAAACAGACCTCCATAACTGAACCTGCATAAAAAGTGGACTTGAATTCAGCAGGGCACTTGTAGTGATGGGATAGTCATAGCTGTAGCACATGATGAAACAGACTTTGAGAAACAGGATAGAAACCCAGAAACGTTCTCCCATGGTTGCTTTGAGATAAAATAAATCATGAGGGGAGGTGGAGGAAGTGGTTTTAAAATGTTGCCATTTTTTCCAGTTCCCCTTAGAGATGAAGAAATAAACTTGATTATCAGGTCCCCTGACTGTGAAGGAAGAGGAAACATTCTGCTCAGTTCTGTTTGGGACAAGCAAGCTAAAGAGCTCTTGACTTCCTTACCCTTCCCCAATTAACCTTCCCTAATGCTGTTCTCCAAGACATGGGTACAGGCAACGATTTTCCAGGTAGGACCAAAAGCTAGATATTTCCCAAAAGCACGGGAATCAAAAGCAACCCTGACACTTGGATTATATCAAACTAAAAAGCTTCTACACAGCAAAGGAAAAATCAACAGAGTTAGGAGATGACCTACACAAAGGGAGAAAATCTTTGCCAACTATTAATCGCACAGATGCTTGTTATCTGAACTATAGAAGAAAATAAAAGAACACTTAACAACAAAAAAAACAAGTCATCCAAATAAAAATACACACTTCTCAAAAGAAAAATGCAAATGACCAATAAATGTATTTTAAAATGCTCAATATTATTAGCCATCAGGAAATGCAAACAAAAATTGAAAGGAGTTACAATCTCACCCCATTTAGACTGACTATTATCAAAACAACAAAAATTAACAAATGCTGGTGAGGCCATAGAGAAAAGGGAACTCTTATATACTGATGGTTGAAATGTAAATTGGTATGGCCACTGTGAAAAACAATATGGAGATGCCTCAAAAAACTAAACATGGAACTATCATAGGATCAATCAACATTACTCCGAGTATATATCCAAAGAAAATGAAGTCAGCATACAAAAGAGCCAGTTACACTGACTGCATGCATATCTAAGACATGGAATCAGGGCTGGGGATGTGGCTCAAGCAGTAGCACATTCACCTGGCATGCGCGGCCCGGGTGCGATCCTCAGTACCACATACAAACAAAGATGTTGTGTTCGCCGAAAACTAAAAAATAAACATTAAAAAAATTCTCTCTCTCTCTCTCTCTCTCTCTCTCTCTCTCTCTCTCTCTCTATCTTTCTCTCTCTTTAAAAAAAAAGACATGGAATCAGCCTAGGTACCCATTAACCAACAGATGAAATGAAGAAAATATGGTACATACACAATGGAATATTATTCACTCATTAAAAAGAAAGATGTCCGGGCTGGGGTTGTGGCTCAGTGATAGAGTGCTTGCCTAGCATGCATGAGGCACTGGGTTCGATCCTCAGCACCATAAAAATAAAATAAAGATATTATGTACACCTATAACTAAAAAATAAATATTAAAAAAAGAAAGATGTCCTGTCATTTGCAGCAAAAAAAAAAAAATGAAACTAGAGGAAATCATTGCAAGCAAAATACACCACACAGAGGAAGAAAGTATCTTATTTTCTCTCCTATTAAAAAAAAAAGTATGTGAAAAGGTTAGCTTGAATGTAAAATTGTGATTACTAGCAACTGGGAAGTCTGCTGGGATGGAGAGGATGGGAGAGGAGGGATGGATATGATCAGGGCAGGCTGATCATATGGTTTTAGAAAATATCACAGTGAATCTTATTAATAGGCCTAATTAAAGTGTTCATTAAAATTGATATTTTTGAAGAAAATTTAGAATTAAAGGATAAAATAACTGGAAGTATTCAATAGCTGATTTAAAAAAAAAAATAGGCTATGAAACCCAGATAAACCAAGACACCTGGAGGCATAATGAAGACCTTGCAGAAATAGTTGCTAAGTTTGAAGGTTCCAGGCCCTGTGCCCTTTGAATATAACCAGTCCTGACATTTACCTGACCTCCCTGAGAGGGTTCTCTCAAGCAGAGGATTGTGTGGGCAACAGCAGCCCAATATAGAGCCAGAACCCCAAAGCACAGTTCTGGCCCTGTTCTTGGAGAAAGAGGCTGGTCTCCAGGAAGAGGTATGGGAATACTGCTGCAGGGTACGTCCTTGCAACAGAAACCATCTTGAAGGTGGCCAACTTCCTGCAGCAGCTGCAGCAGTAAACCCTGGGCCTGGGTTCAGAAGGTGAGCAGGAGAAATAAATACACATCCCCAAGGTTGCTGCACCAAGGCCAGCCTGAAGCACTTCAGTGAAGCTCAGGATCTGTAGTTGCCACCTGACCAGCTTTTGAGTTCTGCACCTTCCCCATAAGCAGCAAGAACCCAGAGCTTAGGGACGGTGGGCTGTGACAGCACCTCTCTACACACAGCATCACAATTCTTCCACTTCCTTGAACAAAGATTGTGTGACCCAACTTAATGGATCCACCTCTTGGTGAGAATTCTGGCAGAACATAAAAACAAGAACAGTGATGACACGGAGCCAAATTTGTTTGCAAATCGGGAATTGCTCCCAAAGCCCTGCTGGCTGCCAGAGCAAGCTGCAGTTTATTTGGCAGGGAATGCATGACCTGGTCCAGAGAAGACATCATCACAACATGAGTGGGGACTTTCCTGCACAAGGAAGTCTGACCATGCTTCCTTATACTTTCCATGTTATGGAAATGACCCGGGTTTTCCCTGCATGGAGATTTTAGTATTACAATGAAGTAAAGTCCCACTATCTGTCACTAAATCATGCTCCTTTAGGACAGATTGGGTAATGCTACTTCTGAAAAACAATATTTAGAGGATTTGTTATAAAAACAGCTTTATGAATCTGGGAGACCGAATAGGGGATTGTATAAATCTAGTGTTCTCAGGTTTCTGCTGGGAAGTCAGCAACATCTTCACTCAGCTAACATCTGCAGCAGAGCTCAGATCTGGAAAGCAGACACTACTCTGTGCCCTCAATTACAATGCATCAATACAAATATGCTAGAAAAAAAAAATTTAATGACTGAGGTTTTAGCTCAATGGTATATCTCTTGCCTAGCATGTGTGAGGCACAGGGTTCAATCCTCAGTACCACATAACGGTAAATAAGATAAAAGTATTGTGTCCATCTACAACTAAAAAAATATTTTGTAATTAAGAAAAAGAATTTTGTCTGCTATTACATGAAGAACAGATAAATGTTTGAGGAGACAGATATGTTTAACTTGATTTAAACACTACACTATGCATACACATGTTTAAACATTACATAGTACCCTATAATATGGGCAATTTAATGATTTATGTATCATTTAAACATAAATTGAATTTAAATTTTTAAAGCGAAAATTTCTGGTGGTGGAATGTGATAGACATAATCATCCAAAGTACATGTATGAAGACCTGAATTGGTGTCAACATATTTTATATACAACCAGAGATAGGAAAAACTGTACCACATACATGTAATAAGGATTGTAATGCATTCCCCTGTCATTTATTTTTTTTAAAAAATCAAAATTAAAAAAAACAGAAAATTTCTACTTATTTCATCTTTTATGGAACTTGTGATTATGGCTTTAGGGAGCCAATAATAATACCCCTCTCTTCCCTTGTCCCTACCCAAATAGATGCATGTATATGACGACATCACACATGGACTTCATTATTGACAAAAGCTAGAATGTAGGATTTGGCTTAAATTTCCAAACTTGATAAATTTTCAAACATTTTACCCTGTATGAAATTTTCCCAGACAGTGATGGACAACTCTTTGCCACTCCTGCAGAGACACTCAGTTTCTATTTCAATCAATACTTATTAAGTGACTACTTGGGTCCAGATACTATTATGTCTGAGGATTCAACAATGAACAAATCAAAGACACTGCACTCAAGGAGTTTACATTATAATTGACAGGGAGAAAACATTTTAAAAATTAGACACCACAGGGAGATCCAACATGGCGGCGGGTGCGGAGAGATCAAGTCTCTGACCTCTTCAGCTGCGTGGGCATAGGGAGTCGTAAACTGTCTAAATGCTGTTTGCTCAGGATCACTAGGCAATGCTGAGCTGACGTAGATCTGGGGCGAACAGTCTGGGCCCCTCAGAACACACACCAAGCCCGGATCAGCTGCATTCAAGCTCCAGTTCGCCTGCTTCTCCTGACTCAGCACTAACGATCCCACTGAAATAACTGGTCGGCCCTTCTGAACTTACAGAGGTAAAAGCCAACCAAGCCTTCATAGGCAGTGGCCACAGGATTGAAACGGGGCTTGGGAGAGACAGTCAGGACCCACCCGTTGCATTGGTCACCCGGCAAAAGGAACGAACGGTCACCATTTGCATGGGATACCACTATGGCAGAGAACTGACGTCACGGGCGGAGGAGATAACGTCATTGAAACCAGCGCGACAGGTGTGTAATCCCCTAGCCATCTCTCTCCACACAGCGGGGAAACCTTAAGCTCCCAGCTCTCCTGTGAGCGCGATAGCCAGACCGAGGGAATCAGGAGTGGCGCGGGACTCCCGGTGCGGAACTCCCGGCTACCGCTCCCACCAGTGCTGACAACTGAGGTCTCTTGCACCAGCTACCGGAGGCGTGGCTACCGGAGGGCAAGCAAATTCGCTGGGGGTTCTCAGCCCCAAGCTCTACAAACTTAGGGTCTGAGGGAGGCAAACAGGGAGAGTGTTCCCAGGCGTTCATGAAAACAGGGCTCCCAGGAGCAGCAGACCTGGCGTGTAGCCAGTATTGTGGTGAGCATCACAGGTGAGCGGGGCCTGGCTTGAGGAAACACAAGAGAAGGCCCTAGGCACTCAGGATAGGAGACCCGCCCAGTCTGGGAGGAAGAGCTGCTGCACAGTGATTGGTTCCCACCTATTGAGAGGAGAAGCTTGGCCCAGTGGGCACAGCTCCACCTACTGGAAGAGAAGTTAATCAAACTCTATGACTGCATTTATTATTATTATTCTTTTTCTTTTTTTTCTTTTTCTTTCATTTTCATTTTTTTGTTGTTGTTGTTCTTTAACTTTTTTAAATGTTTTTAATTTTTTTTAATTTTTTTATTTTATTATTATTTTTTTAATTTTCATTTTCATTTTTTTATTATCATTATTTTTTTTTAATTTTTTGTTCTTTCTTTATTTTCTATTTTTTTTTCTTTTGTCTTTTCATTTCTTTTCAATTTTCTTATACCCCCTTCCTTGAATTATACCTGCCTACTCTCATTCTCTTTAGTGACTTCTTCCCTTCCCTACTAATATCTTTCCTCCCAAGCATCAAATAAATTTATAAGAGTAAACAGTAACTCAGCAGTCAAACAGAACAAGAAGTAACATGAGCAGCAT
>NW_026000173.1:644775-669680 GCF_001458135.2 Marmota marmota marmota
CAAAATTACATATAAGAGGTTGTGAGGGGAATGGGAAAATAAACAAGGAGAGAAATGAATTACAGTAGATGGGGTAGAGAGAGAAGATGGGAGGGGAGGGGAGGGGGGATAGTAGAGGATAGGAAAGGTAGCAGAATACAACAGTTACTAATAGGGCATTATGTAAAAATGTGGATGTGTAACTGATGTGATTCTGCAATCTGTATTTGGGGTAAAATTGGGAATTCATAACCAACTTGAATCTAATGTATGAAAGATGATATGTCAAGAGCTTTGTAATGTTTTGAACAACCAATTTAAAAAAAAAGAAAAACTACTGTTACCTTTAAACAAAACCATCCATTGCAATAAATCTGAAATAGTTTTTTAATATTGCAAAACAGAAAACTGATGGCATTATTCACTGAATGCTAATATTTTCCAATAACACCTCACACCACAATATATGTACCTTATATAGTTTAACACCTATAGGGGTTCTTAACACAATGGATAGATAATTAAAGTAAAGAGTGAAATGAGACTCAGAAACAACTAATTATAGTAAAAAATTATTATTACCTTATTTCAAATACTAGTGCACCCTTTTGCTTTTTCCCAAAAAGTTAATTTTTTTAACCTTTGCTATGATATTTCACTTTATTTAAATAACATGATAAGTAGTACTGTTTTTTTTATATGTATTCTCTGATGCATCTCAAATATATTTGCATACCCCAAGAGCTTAGCAGAATTCTATACACATTATTCACTAGAGAAACAGTAGTTACTTCTGAAATCTATATTGCTCTTTTCAAATGAGGTCTTGCAGTATTTAAAAAAAAAATCTGAAATAATTATAATGAACTTATTTCTAATTAGCATATAGTAAGTGCCTGATAAATATTTGTGAAAAGGATGAAGAAATAACAAGAGAATTTATATAATCTGTACAATATGGTATGTGGTATTTCATGATTTTAGCTATAACTTATTGAATATTATAACAATCTTACTATGTATGTAAGATGTGGGTATGATGAACCAATAATAAATAAAAATTGCATGCTGCATTGTTAGTAATTCACCAAACAATTTTTTTCAAAAACAGACACTCTGATGTGTGGTTTTTGTCAACTATTTTATTATGAATGAATGAAGTTCAGTAAATGAATAATTGGAAATACATACTTGCTTAGGGTGCCTCTCATTCATTGTTTAAAAACCTTTAGCCATATAAAAGTTTAATACTGTATGTACCATTGTTATATAATGGAATTTTGATAAAATGTACATTAATAATGCTGAAGTCTTTCATTGAGTCTTATATCAGTTTATGAAATAAACTTACTATATGTGATTTCCTCAAAAAAAAAATTAGACACCACAGCATACATATTAATGGACAACATCCACAACTCTGTCAATTCCAAATGCTGGCAAGGAAATGTAACAATAGGAACACTTTGATTCATGGCTGGTCAAATGCAAAATGATAGCCACTTTGGAAGACAGTTCTCAGTATAGTCTTAACCCCCAAGTCAACAAGAGTGTTCCCAGGTATTAACACAAATGAACAGAAAACATGTCCACACAAAAACCCCCACAAGAGGCCAAATAAAACTTCATTCATAAGTGTCAAACATTTTTGCAATCAACATGTTTAGCCCTCGACCCACGCCAGCTTCATGAAAGAAGGTTCCAGACGTGAGAAACCACTAGGGAGTTTTGAATTAAAGAGACAAGACTCTAATTACCTTTAAGCCAGCTCCAGGACAACTCCCCCTAGCTCCAGCCTCCAGCCACCTATTGTGGTAGCAAGATTTACTGAAGAGGCTAGCGAAAGAGAGAGAACATGCCAGGGAGTGGACTTTTATTGGGGAACAAAAAATTCTAGGGAAAATTTTATCCAATGAAGATTAAGAGGGGCAGCATCCCAAGGTCAGGGGCGACAATTGGGTCTTCAGGGTAGTGGCCAAACACACCTCTGCACAGACAAACCCTCGGACCTGGAGAAGGGTGGGGAAAGCTCTGACACAGCTGTGCCTAAGAGCCTCTCGTTCAGCCAGGGAGGTAACTCAAATCACGTGCGAGGATGGACTCCCACAAACATGTACTTCAATGGATGAATAAACTGTGGTAGAATATTTTCTGCAATAAAAAAATGTCAACAGGCCATAAAATAAAATGGAGGAATCTTAAATGCACATCACTAACAGTAAGAGGACTTCAGAAAAAATCTGTGTAGGATCCAAATTATGACAATCTGAAAAGACAAAAGCATAACAGTAAATACAAGGAGTTGTCAGGAAGAAAAGGATAGTAACTGAAACAGAGAAATTTTAGGGCACTAATACTATTCTTTATAATACTCTGGTGTGAGTACATTCCATTCTTGAGCACATTTCGAAGAAAAAAAAATGCAGAGTTACACAGAAAGCCATGTAAAAGAAGAAGCTTTATTCATAATAGATAAGATATTAAAAATAATTCAAAGCTTACTCAACAGCAATTCAGATAAATAGATCATGTTAGAGATCATGTTATAATGAAACACAACTCCATAGAAAATTGAATCTACCAATGAAAAAATACAAAATACTTAGGAGAATCCTACAAACATATTGAGATAAGGAAAGTAAAAAGAAAAAACAAACTTTGTTATCTGCTTTATATGGAATTTGAAAAGCAGGAATAAGAACATTGCATTCATACTGTTAGGACAGGGAACATTGGGCAGTGCTAGAAATCTTTATTGTAGATAATCATGGTGGTTACAGGTTTGCATGAAAATTCTGTACCATAATGATGTAGTAAACTCATTGTACATTAAGTAAAAGTCCCCCACAATTATTGTATTAGGAGCTCTGTAGGAAGCAAACTGATGAATTCCGTATGCAACACTAACATTTCCTCAAAAGTGGAATAGTTGACCACATACCTAAAAGTCTATGGAATGTCTTTCATAAAAAAGAACTTATGAGCTAGCTCTAGAATAATGAATTCTAATCCAAACACATGTCCATGAAAAGTGTTGATTCATAAGTAGATCTTCATCATTTCACAAACTGATCGTTGACGATTTTTACAAAGTATATCACTCCAGCCTCATTGCAATTATGTAGGAAGATGATTTTCTATAACACAATGCTCTTCACTATGACTTGGCTCACCTGGATGCCAGAATCTGAAACAGAGAAAAAGGATGAAGTGATTCTTCCAAGACTGCTTTTGAAGGGGATAAAGTTAGTTATGAGGTCAGAAGCTGGGGTGGAATTTTGTGGAAGCCAGGGTTAGATATGCCCACACCAACCCTTCCCAATTCTCATGCAGTTTCTCCTCCACCAACACCTCTGGCATTTATCTTAAAAATTGGACCCTCATCACTCATATTTTCTCATACCTTATTGCACTAAACATTTAACCAAAGTTACCCACAGGCTCTCCTCTAAACATAGGCCCTGTTGCCAGGGGACTGTCAATCCATGGGGCTTTCTTATATGATGAAGAGAAGTCACCATGGTCCCATGTGTCAATATATCCTTTTTTTCCCTTTTTAATGGGATGATTTTGAAGTCTGAAGAACTCGTAAAATCTCTAGATCTTCTACTTATTCCTATTTTATAGGTCAAAATAATTTAATTTTTTAGATTCTCAGTTTGCCCATCTAAAAACTGGACCAGAGTAACAGCACTATATATTTCACAAAGAAGATATAAGAATCAAAGGTGGAAGTATACTAATGTATTTAAATGTCTTTAAAGATTACATAAATATGAGATATTGTAACAGTATCAAAGATAGGATTTTTGCTTTATGAGAAATATTAAATCACAATAATCCATAATGATCTTTAAAAACATGAACTTTTATTACCGAGAATCAACAGAGTTTTTAAAAGCAACATAGAATCTACCTGGTTCTAAAGACTATTGTTGGGTGACCTTAGCTGAACTATCTACACTCTCCAAATTCAATTTCCTCAGTGCTATAATAGGAAAAATAATGTGTGCCTCCTAAGGTTCTGTGATAATTTCATGAGGTAATAAAATTGATTAACTGTGTGTGCAACAGGACAAGAGTGAGCTGTTTTAGTTTCAGAACTGATGCTGAAACACTCTAAACTTCCTGCATGATCTAGGACCCAGGATTCCTTTATCTAATTCTGTACTCATGTGGCACTTTGGTTGTATGGGGTCTGATCAACCCATTGCCAGTGTTCTTGACCCTCTGGATCTGATAGCCCCACAAAATAAGCAGCGTTTTTATCCATATTCTGAGTCAGGAAATCCTAAAGGAAAAGAAAAAGAAGTCATAGGTTTTAGATACTCAGCTTGAACTGAGTTTTTTGGGTTTTTTTTTAATTTGCCAAATCATGCTAGGTACTGGTATTAATAAAAAAGAACAAAGTCCACTCTCATGTGTAAATAAAATTCACCAATAAAAATTTTTTAAGAATTTTGATGATTTATTTCTTCTTTCTTGTTTGAATTGTAAAATCTATCAAGTAACATGACAAATTGATACATATACACAGTGTATAATGATAAAATTGGTAGAGTTAACATTTCCATCTTCTTTACATATTTTTAAAGATTTTACTAACAACTAATAATTATACTTATTTAAAGGTACAGTGTGATTTTTCAACTGAACTCTTTATGGTCATACAGAAATGAAAACAAAAGGAGATGGTTCAGGAATAACCAGATGGGGACCTCAGAACTGCAGATCTTTGAGCACAACAGGATCAAAGACATCATCTGTGATTTTATTTTTATCTTAATTTTATTAAATATGGAAGCAATTCTTACCTACTATCATAATGAATTCTCATCTCAAATTCAACTTCCCTCTTTTCTTCACTGAGAAAACATTCTTCAAAGTTGCACATGAGAAAATTATTAAGAATTTAATCAATTTACTTTCATTATATCATGAATTTTTTTTCCTTTTGGTACCCAAAATTGAACCCAGGAGTGCTTAACCAATGAGCCACAGTCCTACCATTTCTTTTTTTTAATATTTATTTTTTAGTTTATTTTATTTTTATATGGTTCTCAGGATTGAACCCAGGGCCTCATACGTGCTAAGCGAGCACTCTACCATTGAGCCAGAACCCCAGTCCTCAAGCACAATTTCCTATATTTCAATTAGGGACAGGGTCTTGATAAATTGCTTAGCAAGCTACATTGTGGAGGATTGCTTTGAACTTGAGATCCTCCTGCCTCAGCCTCCCAAGCCCATGGGATTACAAGCATGTACCACAACAACCAGCAATTCACAAATTCTTAAAATTTAATTCCTGATTGATGATTGTGAGTCTCTTGATTTAACTTTATCCATTGAAGTTAATTCTCCTTTCTGTTAAGCAGCTGATCATTCAGAAAACAGTTATATATTGAAATAACCAACTTCTATTATAGGCAGAAACATTTTCATCCTTCCACTAAACCCTCAGATCTTAAGTGTTGAATGCCACAACATCCCTGGGGGTAGGTTAGTTACACTGAAGAAGGTACAAGGTGTGGAATGTGAAGGCTGAGGGAGCCTCTCCTATCTGTCTTATGGAAAGTCTTCTGCCACAGCATCAATATCCCTTCTTAGCAAAGACAAGTACAAAAGTCAGACAGGCTCATGACTCCATTGTCTCTCAGAAAGTACCTGCTCTTCCTTGCTGTTGATCACCACCAGGTGAGCCTCCATTCTAGAGCAGTTCTCCTGACTCTCTTTCCAAGATTTTGCATCAGTAGAAATAAAGTAGCAACTGGAACTAAATAACTTCCAATTCTCTGGGCAACAGCTCCAGACTTTTCCTTTGTAGGCAAGAAGGGCAAATATGTGTGTTATATGAAAGTGTATTTTTAAATGCTTGTATTATTAAATTTACAGACCAAAGGAAACACCATGAAAGCAGCAGCTCCCATATTCACTCAGATATAACAAGGAGATAGACCCCTTTCCTCAGGTGCCAAGGAGCCAAGTTGCCTCAAGCAGGCAATAATGTGTCAAGACCCCTTCACCTGCTGAACTGGTATCAGGAAAACAAAAAAACAAACAACCAAAAAAAAAAGCAGCTAAAATATTAATGTTTAAATAAAACCTAAACCCCAAAACCTCAAAATAGAAATATCTAGGTTTCAATAAAAAAAATTAATCATACCAAGGACCAGGAAGTTCTCAATTTTAGTAAAAAAAATGATAATCAATAGCTGCAAAAAAACACAGGAAACAAAAATGTTACAATTATCTGACAAAGATTTTAAAATAACCATGATAAAAGTGCTTCAACAAGAAGATACAAACAATCTTGAAACAAAGGAAAAGCCCTAAGTAACTTAGAGAAGCCCTGTGTCAAATTTTAAAAAAATAAAATAAAAGACAGAGGGGAGCTGGAATGTGGCTCAGGGGTTTGGCAGCCCAAGATTCAATCTCCAGTACCCAACACAAACCACCTTCCCCCAAAAAGAAGCAAAGGAATGCTGACTCATAGTGGCAATGAGTGGGTGGGGGAGAGCATGGGAGTAATGAAGGAACTTTAGATAGGGCAAAGGGGAGAAAGAGGAAGGGAGAGGGCAGCAGGGTAGGAATGATGGTGTAATGAGTTAGACATCATTACCCTAAATACATGTATGAAGACAAGAATGGTGAGAAAATACTTTATATGCAATCAGTGACTTGAAAAATTGTGCTCTCTCTGTGTAATATGAAATGAATTACATTCTGCCATCATGTATAACAAACTAGGATGAAAAATAATTTAATTAAAAAAAGAAAACAAAAGTTGACTCAACAAAAAAACAGAAGATGTAAAAAATGGGAATTTTATCACTGAAAAATATAATAACATTTTAAAAGCTTAGCAGACATTCTGTGGCCTCCATCTGCAACTCCTTCCTGAGTCTTCGGGAAGTTACCCAGATCAAATTTTGGACTTATCAAGCCCCCACATTTCCATGAGTCAAGTTTTTAAAATAAATATTCATATTCGTATTCCTTCTGTTCCTCTGGAGAGCAGTAACATAACACACCACTAACATAATACACCACCCTAACAAATAGGAGCATGTCTCCTCCATCATAAAACATTAGCTGCACGTAGCAACCTCCTTATGAACTGTACAGTGTGGGAATAGGAGAGGGAAAAGTAGCTTCACAATGAGAAACATGACAAACACTACCTCAGGTGATCAAGTTCAGCATCAATAGTCAACATTCACTTTGATAATATATACCTGGAACTAATGTGATGAATAGCATTTTATATCTGTGACCTTCTTCCCAAAAACAAATAATCCCCCTATAATCATAAAGAAAACTTCAAATTTTAACACAGAGACAACTAATAATATACAGAATGGTATTCCCCTAAATTGTCAGAGTCATCTAACAAGAAAGATCTGAAGAAATATCAAGGCAAAGAGGAAACTAAAGAGATACGACAAACAAATGGAATGTGGAGGACTGCACAGGATTAGAGTATAGAAAAAAGAACAAGAGTTAAAAATTGGGAAAATCAAGAATGTTGGGCTAAGGAAGTGGCTCATTGATAGAGATGTGCCTAGCATGTATGAAAACCTGATTTCAATTCTTACTACCAAAGGGAAGAAAATCATGAATATTGGTTCATTTGTTGTAAAAAATGCCCTTAATTAGGAATAGCTTAATAATAATGGGCACTGTGGGTGAAAGGTAGGCTTAAAATACAATCTTTTAATATTATCTGCTCAATTTTTCTGTCAATTTAAAAATGTTTTTTAAACACCCTATTTAAAGGTAAAAAAATTCACATTCACAATAATATATTCATCTTCATTTTTATCAAATTTTTGGACATGTGAGAAAAACACTAGCCTTGCAGAAACCTCAGAAAGAAGAACAGTCTAAAGAAATACAGTAACAATATATCCTTTTTCCAAATCCAGCTTCACATGAACAACTTTAAATATCCATATAAGAATGTGAGATTCTGGGCTGGGGCTATAGCTCAGTGGTACAACACCTGCCTCATATATGTGAGGCACTGGGTTTGATCATCAGCACCACATAGAAATAAATAAATGAATAATAAATAAAGAATGTTAGATTCTGTGATTCTATACTTGTAGCTTAGAATGACCAGGAGACTCCATTTCTTAGGGTGTTCTACCTGGAAATCATAAAGACTGATTTGTGACACTTACATACTACAGTCAGCAACTGAATTCTAGGCACATGAAATTTTACCTTCCATGGTTGAATTGATTCTTACACACTTCAATTTGTGTGAATCATTTCTTTGATAAATCTTTTACAATTTTTGTCTTCAAGCAGCTGAAAATTTTTTTGAAAGAAACCTGGAAAATAGAATAAAACCAATCATTTTTGGTACCATTAGGTCATTGTTCTTTACGTTGCTTTCTTGCATTCTATGGACAAAATGTATACATGTCCAATTACCCAATTGGACAGAGCCTGACAGAAAAAGTTTCCCCATGACCCCTCAGTCAATGGAATTCTAATCCTACTGCTTTGGAAATATTAGGTACCTCCAGGAATAGCTGAAAGAGGAGGAATTGGAAGAAGATATGAAAGTTCCATCATAATGGGATCTGAAGGATGTTATCCATAATCTCCTTCCAGAGGTAACCCAAGATTCAAACAAAGGCTAAATTTTGTGGGATGGGAGTGGAAGTTATTTAAGGAAGTACACAACCTGGGACTTTGAGGGAAGGAAGAATTTGCTAATTTTAACCAATTCTAGGTGATCTTAAAGATTGATCAAGAGGACATTTTTCTTCATCTCTTTTGTTTGTCTCTCCCAATTTAGAACTCACTCACCCCCACCTCTAGAAACTGGATTTTCTAGACTGCAGTAGTATCTCAGTATCACAGTACTTGCCTAGAATATACGAGGCCCTGGGTTAATAAACACTACTGCAAGAAATTAAATCTCATCTTTCCTTCTAACCCCCTATTTATTCCTTGACCCACTTCATTCAGGATTGGCTTCCATCATTTCATTACAATCATCCTTGAAATGGATCATCAGTAATTTTCTAGGACCATTTATTAGTCATTTTCTAATGGCCTTCTTGCAATCTTTAACCCAGGTCTTCCACCTTAGCTCTTAGTACACTGTTCTCTCCTGTTCCTGCCTCACCTTTCTTACTGTTGCTTCTTATCTTCTTCCTTCAGCTCTCTTCCTCCATTCACCTTTAAAAATGTAGCATGTCCAAGATTTCTTTCCTAATCCCAACTTCTTGTTTAAAGTCCTCTTCTGGAGTGATAGCATATATTCCCATGTAGGACTTGCTATCATTATATAAATGACTTGAAAAATTCCAGACATTTCTCTCCTAAAATCCAGGCAAATATGCATACCACTGGACATGTACATTCTGTGTTAACACATTGTGCCCAAAATGTAAATAATCATCTCTCAAAACAAACCCGCTATTCATACTACACTGCCTACGCCTTGGAACAACTTCTTCATTGATGAGTTTACAAGGTCAGAATATTATATTCACACTTAACATCTCTGGGTCCTTTAATCTCCAATATTCATCAAGCCTTGGCCTCCTTGATTATAACTTCTTTCCCCTTCAAAGCTACCTGTCTTCTCTTTCTTCACTAACACTATCCTTAAATGAGGCTCTCAATGTTTTCCAATGGGAAGATGAATTAGCATCTTTGGTGCATTATAATTATACATAATTATAGGATGCACTGTTACATAGTCATAAATGCACATAACATTATTTGGCCAATTTCATTTCCCAGTACCTCCCCAATCCCTTCCTTCTTCTGTCACCCTGGTCGCCTGCCTCTACTCTACTATCTTTCCCTCAATTTTCATGAGACCTGACCCCTTTTTCTCTTTTTGCTCCTAAATTATCATATATGACAGAAAACACACAACCAATGACTTTCTCAGTCTGGTTTATCTCACTTAACACAATGCTGTCTACTTCTGTCCATTTTTTAGAAAATAATGCCTCTCCTTACCTTCACCTTTGTCCTCCTAAATCTATTTCCACACCTCAGTAAAAGCATGCCTCCTTAAGTCAAATTTGACTATGTCAAATCCCTGCCCAAAACTCTGCAATGGCTCCACATGACTGACACACTGCAAAACTGGCCTCATTGTTCCACCCTTCTTGTATTTACACCCCTGTGCAATGTGACTTTGTAGCTTCTCCAATCAAGAAGTAGGGTGTATTTCTTCACCAATAGCATATGAGCTGCCTTTAAGACTCCATTTCACCAATAGATTGAGGCAACCAGGATAATTCCAAATTGAAACTTTGATGTGCCTTGTTTCCTTTCACCCTCTAAAATGGAAGTCTGTAAGCAGTTCATCTAAAAATATCAGTGTCTGTGAAGTCAAATAAGACTAGCCTTATAAATGCTATTAATGAAACACAGAACTTATGATCCATAGATTTCATTCTGTAGCACCAACCCAGGATAGCCTGATGAATATTGAGAGAAATATGGTAAAATTGCTTCTTTCATTCCAGCTCACATGCTCTTCTTCAGAAGCCAAGTTGCCTGTGATTGGTCCCCAATATCATATGCATGAGTAAGTTCATCTAGGATCAAAGGAAATTCCCAACGGAGACCAGTCTAAATTGCCAAACCACAAATGCATGAGCTAAATAACTAGCTATTTCAATTCACTGTTTTAGGCTTGTTTATTAAGTAGCAAAGGCAACCTTTAGGGAAAAATCAAAAATTTTTATAATAGTATATGACCTTCTTCAGGATCTGAATTCTGTTTCTGTCTGCCACCTACAACTTCATTTCAAAGTTTTTCACATCGCACTATATGTTCCCAGTCAGGCATGTTTATATTTCTCCCAATTTTTTCCATGTTGTAATAACATAAATATAATGTATCTATGTCATGTGGTCGTAACAGAGGTAGATGTCTCCTCCTTCAGGAAACCTATCTCAACTTCCTGTGCTCACTTCTTACCTGCACAATACTTCCCATCTAAGGTTGTAAACACTGGTTATTTTGACTATTCTATTAATATCTTGAGACTAGTGGCTGTGGCTATTTCTGGTTTCTCTAACATGGTGCCTAGAAAACAATATGTATGTCCATTGTTACTTATCAAATGACCAAATTAATAAATCAAATATCTACTCTAGTATATGCTAAGTTTTACGACTTTTGAAAGCTTGATAAACGCTGAAATACAACATATGCATAAATCCACATGAGATCTCACAGCAAGACACACAGAAATGATTAGAAGGAAATTCCCTGGGGAACACTTCCTGGAACATTTCTTCCATCCCCTTGATGTTCACCTGCTAATCCACAAATATCAGTATCTGTGAAGTCAAATAATACTAGCCTTATAAGTGCTATTAAGGAAATATACATGTGTCGTCACACAGAATCTAATATAGAACTGATGACCCATAGATTTTATTCTGTAACACCAACCCATACACACTTATCTACTCTTCAAATTCTCTCAGTGAACATAATAAATTCCATCATTTTTGCAAAAGCAAAATTCCCAATGAATTCTCAGGAACTCTAACCCATGTCCCCCAATAGAAAATTTATTTTTCAAATGCCTGGATTATTGTGAAATGTGAGTTTCTAATGATTGGCTTCTCTTTTTTTTAATCTTTTTGGGTTTTGGGGGGTTGTTTTGTTGTTGTTGTTGTTGTTGTTTTGTCTTTTTTGGAACTGGGGGGTCAAACCCAGGGCTTTGTGATTGCAAGGCAGATGCTTTGCTACTGAGCTACCTGCCAGCCCATCTAATTAATGGCTTCTATTCATGAAAAGCAGACATTGCTAACTGACTCAGTTGGCATACTTACTGATAAAAGAGACAGACAATAAGATTTCCTTCAGCAGGAAAAGTATCAGCAATAAGGCAAGAAGAAGCTTGGAAAAAACAAAATGACTCTGGTGAGGAATGGTGTTTTCCCTGGGATCTGAAGGATAAACCAAATTAGATTCATCAGTAATGAATTCTATTTTTATTTCCAGTTCCTCCTCTATGAGATGGCTTTTTCTCACTGTGATCAAAATATTTAAAAAGAACAACTTAGAGCAGAAAAAGGTTACTCTGGGTTCATGGCTTCAGAAGTTATTTTGGGTTCATGGTTTCAGTCCATGGTCAGCCTTCTCCATTGCTCTGGGTCTGAGGTGAGGCAGAACATCATGGAAGAAGGGTGTAGTGGAGGAATGCTGTTCAGCTCAAGACAGCCAGGAAGCAGAAAAAGCAAGCAAGGAGCCACAGAAAAAAAATATAATCCACTGAGGAATGATGTTGATCAAATTATATTGTCATATCATGTACATGTATGAATATGGAACAGTGAATCCCACTAGTGTATATGATTATAATGCACCCATTAACATATATAAATAAAAAGTGTATAATCAAAGGGCATGCCCCAGTGACCTAATTTCTTCAGCCACACCTGATTACCAAACAGTAATTCATTCTAATTATTAATCCATCAATATGTTGATTAATCCACTGATTTGTTTATGGTTCTCATAACTATTTTGTCTCCAACTGTTCCCGAATTGCCACATAAGCTTTTCAGGGCACATCTCTTATTCACAACATAACATTCTTCCCCTAGTCCCCAAAACTTCATGTCTATCTCACAATGGAAAAACCATTTAGTCCATCTCCAAGAGTCTCCATAGTTTTCAAAGTTCTATCATTTCCCAATAGACCAAGTCCAAAGTCTCCTCTGAGACTCAGGACAAACTCTGTGTTGTGAGTGGTTTGAGGTGGCTAAGGGAACAGAGCACCAGTCAACCCAAGTGCAAGAAAGAACAATCAGGTGCTAAAGACAAGCAATGATGGTGCCTCATAACCACCTGTTAATCAGTGGGATCTCCTGACCAATCCTGGAAGGACATGGATCTCAGCAAGATCCCCTGACCAACCCCAGTAGAACAAGGGACACTAAAACCCTCCCTTTCCTGTCCCAAGCCCTCCCTTCTTGACCTAAGCCCAATAAAATTCCAATCCGACTGAGCCTGGGCGCTATCCTCCTGGACCCACTCTGTTGGACTGGAGGGTCTCTCCCAGGATCAAATCTCAATAAAACCTGGTTAAGCTGCTTTTAATCTGCCTCCTTTTGGTCACAGGTGCCTGACCTCACATCTGGTGCCAAAACCTGAGAGGGCTTTTCAGCCCTCCCCATAGGGAGAACCCTTCTCAACCCACAGGGTTTGAGGTCCACCTCTACTTCAAATGAACCAGGAAATTTCTAAGCTGCTATTTATTTCCTCTCCTTTCATCTAGGCCAACAGGAGTGGGGTAAAATCCCTCATTTCTCCTGGCCTTCCAGCGCCTCTTGGTCTTGGGGGGTCTATCTGTAAGGCATGCACATGCCATAGACCCCCACCTGTTCTGCTGAAAGCTCTGGGAACTGTGGAGATGCCCCAGTCCTTGTGTGAGTCATTCTGATCCATTTGGGCCCCCCGTGGATTGCAGGAACACCTCAACCCCTACTCAGCCCTTATCTGTAACTCAGGTGAGTGCAATAAGAATTTGGGATGCCCTTTTTTGCTCCCACCCACCCCCAAGGGTGCCAGCAGGTCACAGAAAATACCGAGTACTCCTTACACCCCAAAACTCCTTTGGGTGGTCTATATTCCAGTTTTGCCAAATTAGGACTCACTCAAGACATATGCCATAAGCACCTGGTCCTTCACTCCACTATGGCCTGGCCCAGTGTGAGTTAGACAATGGGTCAAAATGGCCCCCAGAAGGAACTTTTGATTTTCAAATCCTCACTGATTTGGTCAATTTCTGTCACCAGCAGGGAAGTCCCTTAGTTCAGGCTTTTTAAGATTTGCTCCCATCCTACCCTCTGCTCTACCTGTTCTACTGCTCAAGTCTTCCTTGCTAGGGAAAATCTGCTCTCAGCCCCACCTTCCCGTCTTCCCCCTCCCAACCCAGGTCAATCCTCTCCCTCCTCCCCTCTCACAATGGCACCCTCCCCTCCTCCAGCTACCACAGCTCCTCCTCCCCTGCTCCAGAACCCTCCCCCTCCATTCTTCTCCCCCTCCTCTCCCTCCTTCTCTCCTACAGTCATGATTCCTCTGCCCCCTCTTCTACTGATACAACCCTTCCCCCTTGCCCCTCAGGATCCCTCCACCCACTCACTCCTCTCTTCTCCTGTCAGTGCCCACACAGGATCCCACCAGGCCTTCTTACCAGCTAACCCAAAGCTCCTTTGTCCTCTCAGGAAGTGGCAGGCACCAAAGGATTGTCCAAGTACACGTCCCATTCTCACTTCAGGATCTTTTTTTAATTTATTTTTATTTCTTACATACATGACAATAGTGGAATGCATTACAATCATAATTATCCATTCACAGCACAATTTTTCATAACTCTGTACATAAAGTATGTTAACACCAAATTATGCCATTTTACATGAGCTCTCTTATTTTTTTTGCATTACAATTCTTAATACACTTTTATACCACAATTTATCATATCTCTGTACATAAGGTATGTTGACACCAAATTCACATCTTCATACATGTATTTTGTATAATGATGAGGGTCTCCTTCCACCATCCATGCTATTCCCCTTCTCCCTCCTTTTCCCTCCCACCCCTATTCCCTATCTAGAGTTAATCTTCCTCCCATGCTCTCCCTCCCTACCCCATTTTGAGTCACCCCACCCCCTTATATTAGAGAAGACATTCGGCATTTGTTTTTGCAGTATTGGCTAACTTCACTTAACATAATCTGCTCTACTGCCATCCATTTCCCTGCAAATGCCATGACCTTATTCCTTTTTAGTGCTGAGTAATATTCCATTGTGTATAAATGCCACATTTTTTTATCCATTCATCCACTGAAGGACATCTTGGTTGGCTCCACAGTTTAGCTATTGTGAATTGTGCTGCTATAAACATTGATGTGGCTCTGTCCCTGTAGTATGCTGTTTTTAGGTCCTTTGGGTATAGTCTGAGAAGAGGAATAGCTGGGTCAAATGGTGGTTCCATTCCCAGCTTTCCAAGGAATCTCCATACTGCTTTCCAAATTGGCTGCACCAATTTCCAGTCCCACCAGCAGTGTATGAGTGTGTCTCCCCCCGCCCTGGCATCCTTGCCAGCACTTGTTGTTTGTGTTCATAATGGCTGCCATTCTTACTGGAGTGAGATGGTATCTTAGAGTAGTTTTAATTTGCATTTCTCTGATTGCTAGAGATGATGAGCATTTTTTCATGTATTTCTTGATTGATTGTATATCCTCTTCTGAGAAGTATCTGTTCAGGTCCTTGGCCCATTTATTGATTGGGTTATTTGTTTTTTTGGTGCTTATCTTGTTGAGCTCTTTATATACCCTAGAGATTAGAGCTCTATCTGATGTGTGAGGGGTAAAAATTTGTTCACAGGATGTAGGCTCCCTATTCACCTCACATATTATTTCTTTTGCTGAGAAAACACTTTTTCGTTTGAATCCATCCAATTTGTTAATTCTTGGTTTTAATTTTTATGCTATGGGCATCTTATTAAGGAAGTTGGGGCCCAGCCCCATGTGATGGAGATTAGGGCCTACATTTTCTTCTATTAGTCTCTGGTTTAATTCCTAGATCCTTGATCCATTTTGAGTTAACTTTTGTGCAAGGTGAGAGATAGGGATTCAATTTCATTTTGTTGCATATGGATTTCCAGTTTTCCCAGCACCATTTGTTGAAGAAGCTATCCTTTCTCCAGTGCATGCCTTTAGCACCTTTATCTAATATAAGGTAGTTGTAATTTTGTGGGTTAGTCTCTGTGTCCTCTATTCTGTACCATTGGTCTACCAGCCTGTTTTGATGCCAGTACCATGCTGTTTTTGTTACTATTGCTCTGTAGTATAGTTTACCACTTCAGGATCTTTACCAGATTGAAAAGCACATTGGATCCTTCTCTGCTGACTCTTCTACTTATATTAAGGAATTTTGATACCACTCTCAGGCTTACAATCTTACCTGGCATGTTGTCTATGTCATTCTCTCCTCCACCCTTATGCAGGACCCGCATCCAGCAGTCTGTACGAGATCATGCTAATCAAACTCAACTAACACATATAACTCTCCCCTCAGGTGAAGCAGCCATTTCCCAAACCAAACCCAACTGGGACTACCAAGATATCCTACAAGGTCACCGTAACTGAACTCACATGGTTCAATATCTTACAGCAGGCATGCAGGCGGTTTTCAATAAGGTGGTTAACTTTGATAAGCTAAGAGAAATCAGATGAGAATCCAGCCTTATTTCTTAACCCCCTCATCAAATATACTAAGCTGGATCCTGAGTCTCCTGCTGGGGCTACAGTGTTAGCAACCCATTTCATTACTCAATCGGCCCCTGATATTAGAAAAAAAGCTAAAATGAGCTGAGGAGGGCCCTCAGACCCTTATCTGAGATCTGGTGAAATGGCCTTTAAAGTCAATAATACCCCAGGAGGAATCAACTGAAATAGCCAGGCTGGCTCAATTGCACAAAAAAGTAACACTCCAAACCCAGGCCTTGGCAGCTGCCCTTCAGCCTAGGCCTCCAGCAAAAGCTTCACAGGGAAAACAGCATTCCTCTCCGCCAGGGGCTTGCTGCAAATGTGGATGCAAAGGTCACTGGGCTCACCAATGCCCAAAACCATGGCACCCCTCCAGACTGTGCCCCACCTGTAAGCAGACAGGACATTGGAAGAGTGACTGCCCCATGGCTGGCCCTTCGTCTGCACCTCCACATGAGGGTATGACCAAGCCAGAAGGTCCCATCTCTTTGATACTGGGGTTTGTAAAAGTCTAAAGAAGCCCAGACTTGAGGACTCCCATCACCCTCACGGAGCCCAAGGTAACACTCCAGATAGCCAGTAAGTTTATAACCTTCCCTGTGGACACAGCGGCTACACATTCTATCTTACTTGCCCATTCTGGGCCTCTGTTTCCTTCCCAGGTCTCAGTTATGGGGATTGATAGAAAACCCTCCTTCCCAAACCAAACTGCTAAGCTGTCCTGTGCCCTGGTGTTAGAGTCTGTAAACAAATCTGGATGGCGCCTGGCAAAATGCCAGAGGGAGTGGTTTGTGAAGTAATGCCATGGAGCCATTAAGTGTGGAGATTCCTTATTGGTTGACTGATGTATCTAGTTTATGCTAATTAAGATAAGCTGTGTGGAATATATAAATACTGCTCCTGTCCTACAAAAAACGGCTTCCACTCCTGCTGTATCAATGTACACAAGTTGTTTGTCAACCCCATTTATTTTGCTGCAGCCGGACTGCAGCACCCTGGAGGGACACCCTTTCACACACTATTTTATGGTCATTCCATTCTATCCAGATCCTCTCCTAGGCAGAGATGTTCTCCAATTATTAGGAGCCACCCTCCAACAACAACCCAAGAATACTACCACCCATATTCTTCTATCTCTAACTCTTACTCTCTCTAATAACCCAACAGTACCTACCATGCTGTTGCCTCCTGACCTCATTGATCTGGGACACCTCCAAGCTGGTCATAGCTTCCCACTGCAAGCCAGTCCATATCCAACTGAAACCTCAAACTAAATTTCCTTTGCGTCCCAAGTTTCCAATCTCAAAAACCCACAGGGAGGGGCTTAAACCTATCATACTGGTTTCTTGCTCAGGGACTCCTCATCCTCACTGACTCCCCCTGCAACACTCCCATATTGCCAGTACACAATCCCTCAGGAGCCTATCACTTAGACCAGGACCTTTACCTAATTAATGAGGCAGTTATTCCCATTAAACCAGTGGTTCCCACCCTTTCTCATTTTACTGTCCTGGATCTTAAAGACACCTTCTTTATAGTGCCTGTCATCTTGACTCTTATTATCTCTTGTCAGGCTTCTCATGGGAAGATTCCACATGTATCCTTTAGGTCTCAACAGCTGACATGGACAGTTCTACCCAAGGCTTCAGGAATATCCCCACCTCTTTGGGCAAGCCTTGGCACAGGATCTAACCAATTGTGACTTGGGGGATAGTACTCTCTTACAGTATGTGGATGACCTTCTCCCATGCAGTTCATCCCTCAAGACTTCCCAAACTCACACTGCTCAGCTCCTCAATTTCCTGGGGTCCCAGGGATATTGGGTCTCTCCAGCCAAAGCCCAGCTTACTACCTCTTCAGTCACCAATTAGGTATACTCCTCACTCCAACCTCTAGAAGCCTGACAACAGACAAAATTCAAGCTCTCCGTGACCTACAGCCACCCAAAACAGCAGACTACATCCTGTCCTTCCTGGGACTGGCTGGCTTTTTCAGGCATTGGTCCCCAATGTTGCATGTCCTGTCAAGCCCTTATACAAGGCAGCTAAGGACACCCCCTCATGAGCCCCTCACCTCCCCTAACCTAGTAGCCAACTCCTTTTACAAGCTTAGGGATGCTCTCACATCTTCTCCCACTTTATCTCTTCCTAACCCTAACCATCCTTTCCTCTATACAGATGAAAGACAGGGTATCAACACAGGCCTCCTCGCTCAACCAACTGGACCCTCCTATAAGCCAGTGGCATACCTGTCCAAGCAGCTTGATTCTACGGTTTGTGGATGGCTATCATGCCTTCGAGCATGGGCAGCAGCTGCGGAACTAAGAAAGCCCTAAAACTTACCTTGCTCCAACCAATAACTGTATTCTCCACCCATTGACTACAGGACCTCTTAAATCAAAATCTCTTCCCCTCTGAGCCCTTCATGAATTCAAGAATTCCACCTTCTCTATATAGAAAACTCCACCATTACCCTCTGTTCTTTATCTTCCCTCAATCCTGCCACACTCCCCCCCATCCCCACCCTCTTTAAATGTTAACCATTCCTGTCCTAAGGTGCTAGAGGACCTGCGATCACCCCATGAAGACTTCTTTGGTTACCCAATTTCCTCATCTGACTTAACCATTTTTGTGGACAGCAGTTCTGTAATGGGTTGTGACAGACAATGTAAAGATGCATATGCAATATGTCACCACTGCCTTAGTTCTAGAAGCCGACTGCCTCTCTGAAGGGACCACATTCCAAAAGGCTGAATTTTTTGCACTTATCAGAGCTCTCACTCTATCCAAAGACAAACAGGTTAACATATACACAGACTCCAAACATGCTTTCCTAATTGCTCATTCATATTCTGCTACTTGGAAGGAACATGGATTCTTGATCACAAAGGGATCACCAGTGGTCAATGCCAATCTGATTTCCAAACTCTTAGAGGCACTGCAACTGCCATCACGAGTGGCCATCATACTTCAGAGGTCATCGAATTTCCTCTGACCCTATAGCTATAGGCAACAACAAAGTAGACTCCATAGCACAAGAACTAATGAAAAAATTCTCAGCAGTCCCTATCCTATTCCTATCCTCCACAATTAAACCTAAATATTCCCCCACAAGAATGACAGGACCTAATAACAACACAAGGTGGCCATTTTGGGGAGAAAGGCCGGATCTTCCTGGGGGACCAAATTGCCCTCCCTAAACAGCAAGTTTACAGTTTATTGATGGACATTCATAACTCTCTTCAAATTGGCCCCAAATCCCTTTTCCAGTTTTTACAACCACTCTTTTACTCCCCAGGAATAAGAACTACTCTCCAGCAGGTCCACTTCACTTGTTCTATCTGCTCTACAGTATCCTCACAAGGGGGCATCAAACCTCAACTCCCCACACATCAGATGAGGGGCCACCAGCCAGGCGAAGACTGGCAGCTCGACTTCACTCACATACCTAGGCACAAAAAGCTTTGCTACATACTTACTTTGGTTGATACTTTTTCAGGTTGGATAGAAGACTTCCTACCTCCCGGGAAACTGCTGACACCATCGCCTCCATCCTTATTGAGCAGATCATTCCCAGGTTCAGACTTCCTAACTCCATTCAGTCAGACAATGGTCCAGCCTTTACTTCTCAGGTTGTTCAACTAGTCTCCAAAGGCAACATCACTTGGAGGATCCACATTTCCTACCATCCCCAATCCTCAGGTAAGGTTGAGAGGGCTAATGGCATTCTAAGGATCATCTCACTAAACATCTCACTAAACATGCTATTGAACTCAGGCTTTCCTGGCCCAATTTCCTGCCATTATCCCTCACCCAAATTCAGGCAGTCCCTAGAGCCCCCTCAGGCTTTAGACCTTTGAGATACTCTATGGGAACCCTTTCTTAATCAACCAAAGCTTTCCATTCACTCTCCCTCCCCTTTTGTTCTATGTTAGAGTCTGTAAACAAGTCAAAATAACACCTGGCATTTTGCCAGGGGAATGTTAGAGTTCGTAAACAAGTCTGGATGGTGCCTAGCAAAATGCCAGAGGGAGTGGTTTGAAAAGTAACAAAAGCGAGCCATTAAGTGTGGAGATTCCTTATTGGTTGACTGATGTATCTAGTTTATGCTAATTAGATAAGCTGTGTGGAATGTATAAATACTGCTCCTGTCCTGCAATACACGGCTTCCACTCCTGCTGTATCAATCTACACAAGTTGTTCGTCACCCCCTGGTTATTTTGCTGCAGCCGGACTGTGGCAGTTCTACCTGCCATATCTCACACTTCTACACAAACTCCTAAGAGAATGTGCAGACTGATGTCTTCCTGCACCATCCATTGCCTCAATCCCAGCACAACCACAAACCAAATTGGACCCTCTTCAAGCAGGTGATGCACTCTTACTTTGTGGACTGCATCCTCAATCATTTTAATCTTGCTAGACAAAACCCCATACAGTCATACTTACTATGCCAATGGTAGCCAAGCTTTTGGGCCATTCCCCCTGATACCATGTCTCCTGCCTTAAAAAGACACATGTTCCAAATGTCTAGTCCTAGACTTCCACCATGCTGGGGCCCACCAAACTCAAGATTTCTCATCAACCCTCTTCTTCTTTTACTAATCATTAATCCCTAACAAGTTTCTATCCCAAACCACAGATGGTGCTTCTACATCCAAGCGACATGGCACCAGGATGGCACCACCCACTCTCAGTTTATGGGTCAATGTAATCGCCTTTCCACTGGCTGCAATCAGGCGGTCACCCTTATCATTACTGGATTCAACCAAGCCACCTCGTCCCACATTCGTGCAGCAATGCTATACTTCATATCAGACCAAACTAGGAATCTTATAAACACTGGCCTAACACCTGTGGTGGGTGCCCTTATAATTCATGCAAGACACACTTTCTAGATAAGCCTTGTTATGAAAAATGAGCATACACAAAATTAACTATTTGGGACCCATGGGACATGAAATGAGCATCTGGTGTTCATGGTAAATTTTATTCTTCGGGTTTTGCCAAGCTCCCCTCAGCCTTTATTGTAATCTGGAGAACTTATGTACAAGTGTCCCCTCAAATTCACATAACCATCCAGGAACAAGAGAAAGGTGGATGGACGCAGTTGCCCATCCTAAAGATGACCCTTTTTCATGGATGGCCCTAGTACATCAGGGCCTTCAGCTTCTCAATTTATCCAAAGTTAATAACATTTCAGACTGTTTCCTCTGCACAGGTTTGGATCATACTCCTTTAACTGTGATTCCCATTGATCTTCCTCTCAATACCTCAACCAACACCCAAGAATCCCCCTCTCTAGCCTTTCAGGAAGTACCCCTTTTTCATAACTCTTCAGGGAATTTCTCTTGCTGCTACATTTCCTCTGGTTCAGTACCCTGTGACCAGATCATTTGAATCTCTTCCCCCACTTTTTCTCCTCTGGAGGTTCTTTTTCAGGTGCAATGGTACCCTAACAAAAAATTTAAGCCTCAGCATGCCCTTCACTTTTTGTGTTCCTTCCACCTTGGTTCCTCAATTAACTCTGTACAATGAGGCTGAATTAACATGACTTATTACCACCTTCCTTTCCAGAGCAAGATGAGCCTGTCTTTCTAATAGTAGTAGTTGAACTCTCCCTGGCCTTCTCACTTGCTGCCTCCAGACTGGGGGCAAGAGGACTTGGTTATGCAGCAACCACTACTCAGAAGCTTGAACCACAACTTTGGGAAGTGGTAGAGGCATTGATTGCCTCTCTCACTTCCCTGAAAAGGCAAATAGCATTGATTGCCCTAGTTTCACTAGAGAACCATCAAGCCCTAGATCTCCTGACAGCAGACAAAGGAGGAACCTGTCTATTCCTGAAAGAAGAATGTTGCTACTACATCAATGAAACTAGATTGGTCAAAAAGAATGTCAACATTCTCCATTTTGGGGGTGAAAAGCTTAAACAGCAACAATCAAATGACCAGGCTGGCTAAATTCAACCCTCATTATGTGGCTGACTCCCATTCTCACTCCTATATTAGTAATTGAACATCTATGAATGATTGCTCCATCCCTCCTCAGGTTCACCTGTAAGCGCAGGGGTGAAATTGCCAGAATGACCTACAACCAGATGCTCCTTCATGCCTACAGTTGCCTCCCTACCAAACCAAAACCCAAGCCATTCCCTTCTCTCCAATACCCCTAGCAAAGAGGAAGTAGCCAGATGGAATTCAGCATCCTATATCATAAAAAAGGCTGGGATGTTAGGTTGATTTCAGGTGGCTAAGGAAACAAAGCACCAGGCAACCCAAGTGCATGAAAGGACAATCGAACAGGTGCCAACAGACAAGCAGTCATGGTGCCTCATAACCACCTGCCAATCAGCAGGCTCTCCTGACCAATCCTGGAAGGACATGGATCTCAGGCAAGATCCCCTGACCAACCCCAGGAAGACAAGGGTTTCTAAAAACCTCCCTTTCCTGTCCCAAGCCCTCCCTACCTGCCCTGAACCCAATAAAATTCCAATCCTGAGCCTAGGCGCATTTCTCCCAGACCCACTCTGTTGGACTCAAGGGTTTCTCCCAGGAATGAATCCCAATAAAGCCTTATTCTGCTGCTTTTAATCTGCCTCCTTTTGATCACCGGTGCCTGTCCTTACAAGTTGCATACTTCCAATATACGATGGCATAAATAAATGTTCCCATTCCAAAAAGGAGGGATAAGGATATAGAAGGAAAGGACAGAACCAAAACTCAGGCAGATATTAGTTTCTGTAACTCCATGTCCAGCATCTTGGTAATATTGTGGTGAGATGTAATCTTCAAAGGGCTTCTGCAGCACCACCTAAATGACCTTGTGGTTGCCATCCACATGGTCTCTTTCTTAGGCTGACTCCATCTACAGCCAACAGCTTTCCTCAGCAGACATTCCACAATACTGGCATATCTTTTTTTTTTTTAGCGAGAGAGAGAGAATTTTAATATTTATTTTTTAGTTTTCAGCAGACACAACATCTTTATTTGTATGTGGTGCTGAGGATGGAACTCGGGCCGCAGGCATGCCAGGCGAGCGTGCTACCGCTTGAGCCAAATCCCCAGCCCACTGGTATATCTTATACCCTGGGATCTCCATTCCAGCTTCAGCTTCCCCTTCACAGCTTCATGCATGCCCTCTCGAGGGAATCCTACAGGGATTCCAACACAGCTTCACTTTGAACCCTCAGGTCTTCCTTTGAAATCTCTGTGGAAACTTCCATGATCCTCTGGCTGCCATCAGCTGAACAGCTCTACTCTGCCATGCCCTCCCCCCATGATGTTCACCTCAGAGCCACAGTGATGCAGCTGACTCACCATAGACTGACCTCTGAAATGTTGATCCCAACTAAAGCTTTTTCCTCTAAATTGTTCTTATCAGGTATTTTGGTCACAGTTATAAAAAGCTAACATCTTTCTCTTCCACTCTTTAATTTTCTCCCATAAAGCACAACAAGTACTACTGTGAATATTTGAAATAATATGAAAATTAAAATTAGAAAAAGTCAATTATGTTTATTATGTTTTAAAAACTTTATAAAACACCCAAAAGCACAGATTTCTACCATTGAGATTAACTATTGTTAATATTTTGGCACATGTCTTTTCAGAAATTTTTGAAGTGTGTACAACATATATGAACATTTTTCCATTTGATTAACATGCATATTTACTGATTTCTGATTCACTATTTTCTTTTATACTGTATCATAAATGCTTTTTCAACATAATCTCTTATTAATATTTTTGTTATGGTTGCTCATTACTTCATTACATATTTAAATAATACTATGTCCAACTTAAAATATGCTATACAAGATAAATCATTATGACCAACTTTCATGTTTTTACTATACAATCAACATTTTAGGTCACTATTTTATGGTCAGAAAGCCTTTTCTCAACAGGGGGTATAGCTTCATGCTACAGCGATTTTGCCTAGGATATACAAAACCTGAAAATGATCACTACAAAAGGTGTTGGGGGTCTTGCAGTCACTTCCATTAAAATGAAAGCACTAAGGGGGCTGGGGATATAAGTCAGTTGGTAACACCCTGGGTTAAATCCTCAGCACTGGAAAAAAAAAGATAAAAGCACTAAATAAATAGAAAGAATTTTTTTAATTATGTATATTGTCAATGGTGAGAAGGAAAAACTCAGTATTATATTCTTTCAGGGAAGGAAGATGGCGGCGAGGGGAGTGCATTGCCCCCGTGTGCTGCTTCACTGTGTGGGAGTATGACAAGTCAGGACGGCTAAAGGATATCTTGTTAGGAATTTCCAGCAATAGTGGGGTGCTCTGGAACCTGGAGGAAGGATTTCCATCGCACGACGATCGGCTACGGGGACTCAAACGCGAGAGGTTTGTCGCACGGAGGGTAACACTGCTTATTCAGCAAATCGCCCTGCGGCTAGAGTCTGCAGCGCACGCTGGGAAATGAGGAGATAGCGACGCAGGGATACAGCGCTGCAGTTTCTGCCAGCCGTGCAAGCACCGTACTCAGGGCTGAATTCTGGATTCGAGACGGGGGAAGGAAGTGGTCCATCTCGGTTCTCCACACCGGTCAGACCACAGAGGAGGCCAGCAGCCACCATATTGGAAAGCTGACGTCACCATCCCTGTTTTCGACTGACCGCAGCTCATTCAG
>NW_026000173.1:676055-716843 GCF_001458135.2 Marmota marmota marmota
TAACTTTTTACTTATTTGTTAAATCATTTGATTATACTCTGGATGTTACAAATCTCTCATCTTGTGCCATGATTCCCTAAGACACTGTTCTTCCTAATACATTTCTTACTCCTTAATCTAATCTTCTGACCCTAGCCTAAAGCCCTCTTAGCTCTTATTGATGTTCTCACACAGGGCCAGCCAACTATACCCCACAAAATGAACATTCTGCTCACTTTGCTGAAGTTCTGATCCTGTGCTAAGACACCCCTCAAATTTACAACACGTATGAAAGAGAGTCAGTGTCCTACAAGATAGTATTCACCTGAACATTCTAGTCCAAGACCAATATGAACAATTCATATTGTTCTCTTAATTTGCCTGGTTTCTTGGGAATACAGAGGAATGTGTCAGTGAGATGGTGTATTACTGCTCTACTTTTCTTTAAGGATGAATCAGATTCTTAAAGCTTATCTGTAGCCATCCTGGCCTGCCTGAGCTCTCACAGCCCACACAAGGTTACTCCCATGGATAGAAGTCCTCACCATGTAAGGATCAATTTCCCTTCTGGGGTTAGACACCATGTGGAGAGCTCTCTTATCCAGCTCAGTTTATGAAACCCACACCATGTCTGTCTTCTGTGTAGATATTTTGTTCATCCTTTTTGGGCTTTGATGTCCCATACCAGGTCCTCAACTACCAGCAAGAATTCCTTCTTGAAACAAACAAGAATGCGTACAGAGGGGCTAGGGCTGGGGCTCAGCAGTAGAGTGCTTGTCTTGCATGTATGAGGCCCTGGGTTTGATCCTCAGCACCACATAAATAAAATAAAGGTATTTGTCCATCTACAACTAAAAAAAATATTTTTAAAAAAAAAGGAATGTGTACAGAGATCCTACAGATTGGGAGAAAATCTTCACCACCAGTGCATCAGATAAGGCATTAAATTCAGGATATACAAGGATATACAAAGAACACAAAAAACTTAACTCACAGCTGGGCTCAGTGGCACACACCTGTAATCCTAGCAGCTCAGGAGGCTGAGGCAGGAGGATCACAAGTTCAAAGCCAGCCTCAGCAAAAAGGAAGGCACTAAGCAACTCAGTAAGACCCTATCTCTAAATAAAAAATACACAAAATAGGGATGAAGATGTGGCTCAGTGGCCAATCACCCCCAAATTCAATTCCCAGTACCAAAAAAAAAACTTAATTCAGAAATATGAATAAACCAGTCAATAAGTGGGCAAAAAAATTTCACAGAAGAAGAAATACAAATAGTGTGTGTGTGTGTGTGTGTGTGTGTGTGTATAATATTCAATATCTCTAGCAAGTAGGGAAATGCAAATTAAGAATACACCAAGATTCCTTCCTACTCCAGTCAGAATGGCATTTATAAAGGACACAAGGAACAATAAGTATTGGTGAGGATGTGAGGGGAAAGTTACTCTCGTACATTGCTAGTGGGACTGCAAATTGGTGCAATCACTCTGGAAAGCAGTATGGAGATTCCATAGAAAACTTGGAATGGAACCATTTGACCCAGTTATAGCACTCCTCAACATATACCCAAATAACAGCATACTACAGAGATGCAGCCACATCCATGTTTATAGCAGTTCAACTCACAATAGCCAAGCTATGGACAAACTTCAGTGGATGAATGGGCAAATAAAATGTGGCATATACACACAAATCTGATTTATTTTTTCAAAAGCCAAAATGAAAACAGTAAAGAAGATTTAAATAATGGCATTTTCCAGTAATTGGATAGAACTGGAGAATATCATGCTAACTGAAACAAGCCAATCCCCCCCCCAAAAAAAGGCCAAATGTTCTCTATGATGTGTGGATGCTAACCCAAAATAAGAGAGGTTGGAGAGGGGAATAATAGAAATAGATTGGACTAGCAAAGAGAGACAAAGGGAAGGGAGGAGAGAGGTGAATACGAAAGACAGTCAAATTAATTGGTCATAACTTTCCTAGGCTTGTATTTGTATACATGACCAGTATAACTCCACATTCTATATGACCACAAAAGTGGGAACCAAAATAGAATAAGTTATACTTTATGTATTTATGTTCTGCCAAAATACATTCTTCATTCTACTGTCATGTAGAACAAAATTTTTTTAAAAAAAAAACAAAAAAATTTTAATGCCTTCTTTACCTTGTTTATGTGGTGAGTTCCAACACTGGACTCTCTACATACAGACATCCTCTTTACCCTGCCTGGTCTCTGAAATCCACACAGGTTTACCCTCTGCAAGGATGCCCTCCTCACCACACTTAGGCACTGAATCCCAACCAACATTGGAACTAACACTGTTCAGCGTTGTCTACTTGATTCTCCCAGATGCTGAGATTTCATGCCAAGCTGCACTTCTCCAAGGACTCACTCCTCACCCAAAAGGGGCTCTGACTTCTCACAGAAAGTGACTTCATGCATAAATACTTCCCTATCCTGCTTATGTTCCCCATACCTGACCACAAGACCACATAGGTGGCTCTTCTATCTCACACCAACCTTCCCCTATTGGGGACACCTCCTCAATTCTCCTGTCCTTTGCTACTCTGCTCTGGACCACTGCCACTTGTGGACAGCCTCCTCACCATGCTCAGGCTCTGATTATCCATGCCAGAAGACACTCCCACCACCACCACAGTGAGGTTTTCTTCACTTTTCAGGGGCTCCAATACCACTGTCATGACAAACCCCTTCACTGCCACTTTTCCCTGCTTGAGCTCTAAGGCCCTATGCTACATTGATTCCACCTGCTCACCCCATCTACAGCAAACACCTAATTTGCCCTTTGCCATCTAGTGCTTAATTTAGGAATGAAATTTTTAGTAGGAAAAGGGTGCTACAGTGCACAAAGAAGTCTTATGTTCTCTGCAATTAATTTTTGTACTTCACAAAATACATGCATTTAGACAGTTGTGCATACACAAACCCTCCTCCCAATAATAATAACTGATTCTAAAAGGCTTTCTCATCCAACTTATTTAAGAAAATATGTTTCTAAAGTTATGTCTCTTTCTAAAGTTATGTCTGCAATAAGTCATATTGCAAATAGGTTACACTGTATCCGAAACAACCCCTAAAGCTGAGTGGTTTATAATATTTATTTCCCACACACATTACATGTGGGCTTAGGATGTTGATCCTAAACTGACTATAAGTTGACTTGGATCATTTCTGAATGTTTTCTCATTCTGGAACCCAGGTGGGAGGCATAATAAGGAGGATGTCCACACATGCAGTGTCCCACAGCACAGTACCAGGGTACAAGAGGATTGAGAAGGTATCCACAATCATTGAGTGGCTCCTTGTAAGTTGAACTGTGCAGCAGCATCCTCAATTTGGATCAAGTACATATTGTATTCCTTCTGATCTATTGGCCTATGGATGTCACTTGGATAAACCTGTGAAAGGGCAGAAAAAAGACACTCCACACATAGGAAGACATGTAAATAGCATCAAAGTTTAATCCTTTCTCAGAGAAGGATATAAACACTTGGGAATGGAGATGCAATCTATCCCCAAACCCTCTAAATTATATAGTCAACAGATCTCTTAGTGAACTTTAAAATTGAGCACAGGTGCCCAGGTTGTTAAAAAAAAAAAAAAGAGGAACCACTAGGGCAGAAAGATAAAATACCAGAACTTCTATTTATATTTCCTTGTGATTTTAAGAAAAATAGTCTTCACTAATATTTTATGGATTTAGTATCACGTGCCTGTCATGTATATTATGTGACCTCTCGTGAGGGAGGCATGGAAGTTCCTAAAAAGTTTTGTTGTACCTTTCATATTGACTTTTTTGCTACAGGTTCCTTCATGAGCTTTTTGTATATAAAAGTCATGTGCTGCAAATTTTGCTCACTTTTCAGTGTTGTAAATAGTTTCCCAATGGTATGCTAATTAGCACATATTTAATTAAGCACACAAGCACATGTACACACAAACCATGCTCTCTGGGCAAACAAAATGTTCTAACAACAATTGAGAAGGCAAATACATTATAAAAGACACATGTACTAGGGAGGGAAAATATGGAAAAAGGAACACACAAGAAATGTTATTGCCACTTTGTGATTTTTTGTTTAAAGTAGAGATACAGTTATTTCCTTCATTTTTGAAATCCAAAAAATAGAGGATTTCATTTGACCATCACATCTCCCCAAGTACAAAACTAAATTCAAAATGCATTAAAGACCTAAATTTAACACCTAAAAGTATAAAACTACAGGAAAAACACATGGGGGAAAAATTCAATACATCCATAGAAGAAAAGATTTTTAGATAACACCCCAAAAGCACTGACAGCAAATAAAAACATAACATTATGTCAAGAAAACAGCACAGGAAACAACAGGGTAAAGATACAACCTACAGAAGAGGAGAAAATATTTTTCAATTAATTTTCTGACAGGAATTACTACAAGAATGTATAAGGATTCCAGAAACATAACAATAAAAATACAAATTATCCAAGTAAAAACGGGCAATCTGAACACACATTTCTTCAAATGAAAAAATGCAAATTCCCCACACGTACAGGAAAACATTTCAGTGTCACTAACTATCAGCAAAATGCAAATCAAAACCACAGTGAGGCACCTCCTGGAGCTGCACCAGGGGAGGTGGTGCTGACTTCAGGGGCCACCTGGCAAGAAGAAGATGAGCCTTAAGCCTGAGCACCTAGGAATTCACATAGAAATGTCGGAGCTCCTGTACAAGAAGGGTTGTGGCTATTATGGCAACCCTGCCCGGCAGGGCTTCTGCTCCCAGTGCTGGAGAGAGGAGTACCACAGAGCCCAGGAGAAGCAGATCCAGAAGGACTGGGAGCTGGCTGAAGGACTTCAGCAGGAGGAGGAAGAGGCCTTTGCCAGCAACAGTCAGAGCAGCCAGGGGGCAGCCTTCATCACATTTTCCAAATTTGAAGAAAAGAAAACCAGTGGAAAGATCCACAGGGTAACCACAGCAAAGAAATTGTTCAGTGCTTGTTCCAGAGTTGGAACAAAAAGGTCAGAAATTCAGGAAGCAAAAGCTCACAATCCTTCCATAAACTGTCAAATCAGCATTGAAACAGTGTCTGAGGCACTAATAGAGTTCCTCAAGATCTTCCACAAAACCAACGAGATCTATAAGCCAACCAAGATGTTTTGGGAAGAATACATTACAAAAAGGATTTGAGCATTGAGGAGCAGTCAGAGTATCATCAGGAGTTTTACCAGATGTGACAGAAAGAATACTGACTCCTGAAAAAGTGCCTCCAAAACAGTTGACAAGCTAATGGATCAGATGGCAAAGTACATCATGACTCGCCTCTCCAAATATGTGTTCTGTTCAGAAACCACTGATGAAAAGAAAGACCACACCATTCAGAAGAGGACCAGATATCACTGATATGGATTCTAAGCCTGTGCTCAAGATAAGTTGGCCTACCAGACCAGGTGTAGCAAGTACAGCTTCAATGCCATCAAGATCACCAACAATGAGCCTGCTTCTGCAGATGATTTGAGCCTTCTTCTGCTTCTTGCCCAAGCTTATCTAATTGTGCTGAAGGGCAAACCCACCCTACCTGTAGTCCTAATTCCACTATATCACCCGCCTGCAACCCCAGCTGTCGGATGACAGGGAGGACAGATGCTATTTCACCAACCTGTGCTGTGCTGTGAATTTCATTGAAAAATTGGATGCTCAGTCTTTGAATCCAAGTCAGGAGGATTTTGATTGCTACATGTCTAGCCATACCACTCCAAGGAGGCAAGAAACCAAGAGTTGGTCTCCTGATGCTTGCTCAGGTGTGAAGCAGATGAATAAGATCTTGGATCGCCTGTCTCAATTGAATGAAAGACAGGAAAGAATCCTGAATGAAGCCACAAAACTTGACAAAGACTTAATAGATTGGACAGATGGAATTGCAAAAGAAGTTCAAGACATTTTGGAGAAAAATCCACTTGAAATAAAGCCCCAAAGTCAATCATTAGCGGCTATAACTCTGAAAATGCTGAACGTGACAAAATTCCACCATTACAAACTCAGGTTTATGCACAATGATGAACATTATATGGGTAGTATTTATTTGAGCCTGCATTGTAGGTAAGAGTACTGTAGCCTGCAAGTGGGATCTAGAATATACTCAATTGCTTATAAATGTCAGAGAATTTTTTAAGATATATTTTGTATGCTTTATTTTCTTTTTCCTGGTAGGGGAAGCTTAGTTAATAATAAAGTACTGAAAAAAAAACAGAATAAGAAATCATTTCATCCCAGTTCAAATACCTATTATCAATGAAAGCAAAAACTAACAAATCCTGGTGAAAATGCATAGGAAATGTAACTCTTATACACTATTGATGGGAATATAAATTAGTATAGCCATATGGAAAAACTAAAAAATTTCCTCAAAAAACTAAAAAATATACTCACCATATGACCCAATTATCTCATTTTGGGTACATATTTGAAAAACTGCAATTGTCATAAAAGAGATATATTCACTCTTATATTTATTGCTGCACTACTCACAATAGCAGAATATAAAATCAGATAAGTTGTCCATCAACAGATAAATGGATAAAGAAAATGTAGCATATATACATAATTGAATATTATTCACTAATATGAAAAATGAGATTTGGTCACATGTAGCAACATGAATGAAACTGGAAAATATTCACTAAAATAAGTCAGGTGCAGAAAGACAAATACTGCATACTCTCCCTCTCTTGGTAGCTAAAAAGTTGATCTCATAAACATAAATAATATACTAGTTACCAGTGACTATTTGAAATAGAGGTTTGGAAAACAGGTAGTTAACGGGTACAGGGGACATTTAGTACAATGGAAAAACAACAGTTCACAGCAATGAACTGAGTATTTTCAAATAGCCAGTAGAGAGTATTTTCAATTTTGGAGGAAAGTGAAAATTTTAAAAGATGTGTACTGAAGTATTTGAGGGTACAGTGACATATTCAAAACATACTCTCAGATGGTGCAACAAATACTATTTATGTAATTGGTCAAAACATTAACAGTTCTCAGATATAGATGGTAGTTATGTGGAAGTTAATTATGCATTCATTCAACTTCTGTTTGAAACTCTTCATGATAAAAAGTTGAGGGTAAAAACACAGTCTCTTTGCATAGGTTTGGATTGAGTGAAAATTTATATGACCTATAATAGGGAAAAGACTCCTAACCACCAGTTTAATTTAAACATCTGTCTACATCTGATAATAACCCTGAAAATATGAAAAAGGCAAATGCAAAACCACTTTAAAGTATTGCTCCCACAGCCCAACTAGATTGAGATTACCTAGGAGGAAAACTCCCTCTAAAAACATACTCATGAATAAAAATTTTTTAAAACATAACAAAAGAAACCTTACTCCCAACAGAAAATCCACAAAACAAGTGAGGAAAAAAAATAAAAATGACAATAACATTGGTGAAGTGAAATGATTTAAGACAAACAGGAGAAAGAAGATGGCAGAGCAGACCAGAGCAGCAACCATCCACTCCTCTGCAGCCTGGAATCAAAGCAGGGAAAGAACAACTGACCAGAGAGGTGGGTGGCAGAGCAAATACTCGAAAACTCAACATTGAACAACTTAATACTTGGGAAACTTGGAATTATTTTATTAGATCAAAAATTTAAAAATAATTGCTTTACCCAGAAGCTGACTATGGTAGGGCCAGGGGAAAGAACAAAGGCAGAAAAGCACAGGCACTTGCTTCCTGAACAACAGTTACCAAAAAAAAAAAAAAAGCAAACAGTTTAAAAAGGTTAGAAGGAGCAAAGACAATCAAGGACATTGCACAATTCAACTTAAATTGTTGGCAGAAAATGGTGCTGGGAAGGACAGACGTTTTCTGGAGACCACACCTAGACTTAGAAGAAACTAAATCTATAGAGCTTCTCCCCATCTACAATTACAAATGAAAACATAGGGAATGCCTCAGAAGTGGGTTGTCCCAGTAATCCACATAGAAGGACCTTGTAGATGGATCACAGTTGGCAGGGGGTTACCAAAACCCCTTCCCCTCATTACAGTTCAGGGGCAAGAAGTGCAGCTTACCTGGGAGTCTAATGGATTGAGACCTCTGAAACTATGAGCCCTGAATAAACCTTTCCTGCTTTAAAACTGTTCTTGTTGGGTCTCTTGGTCACAGCAGTGACAAAACTGACTAAAACAGACATTATTCATAAAAATGGTTCTCCATAGATTTTTTCAAACATGCATAACACTAAAATTAGATATAAATATCTAAATACCTTCAAAATATTGAAATATTCAAATACCATAAATGAAGCTTATCACAATTACTCCCAATAGAGGCTTTAACTGTTAAAACTTGGTTGTAATATCAGTTATTCCTATGTTTCTTTTCGCTCTCATTCCCTTTTGTCTTTATCCTATATAAACATTATTGGGAGCCAAAAGAAGGGGAAAAAATAATTACTATTGTAAAGGGATAAGGTCTATTAGACATGCATGTGAATAAATAATTACAGTACAGTGGGAGAGGCACAATAACACACTGTGGTCAATGCAGTTGTGGCAAAAAAAAGAGAGAAGGAAGAGACTGTTTCCACTTGAGCTTACCAAGAAAACTTCTATATTAGAAGAAGTAGGACCTATGCGAAAATTTTGGAGCATAGAAAGGAGATTTTATGCAACACTGACAAAGCATATGAGGAGTACTGAAGTCATGTAGTTATTTAAGGCAGAAAGACCAGAGAGTGCAAGGCACTGAAATAATGCAGCATATGATTGCATCTGAATGTCTGGAATATTAGGATGAACATGGAGAGTCCCTCTTTTGGTAATGAAGGCACAGAGTTAGGCCACAATAGTTTGTTAGTTATTATATTTTATGCTAACATAGTGGCACTTTAGGTATAGTAGGAAGCTTTATTTACTCTCCCTATGTCTATGTTCCCCATCTGTAAGACACATAAAACCATATTACCTGCCTTGGAGGTTTCTGTGAAGATTAAATGAGACTATTCATACAAAGCATTTAGCTAGTGCCTAACAAATAACTCTTGCTCAAAAAAAATATAGGATGAGGAAGCAGTAGGTTTTTGTTTTCTTTTTTGTAGAAGATTTATCGTTGTTTTTGTTTTTTGTTTTGTTTCATTTTGTTTTCAAATTTTTTTAATTTTTCACATTTTTGTTTAATATGTATTACACTTGTTCATAATGGTGGGATTAGGGAACAAATTTTGTTCCAAAAAATGTTGAAACAGGTACAGTCTCAGACTCCACAGATAAAGTGTCTGCACAGTCTTTATTTCTTTTTTCCTTTTAAACACTTTCATTCTTCAGGAAGTCTAAGCAATAATTCCTACAATTGTTGCTGGGGAGAGCATGCCCTCTAGTAGTCCCAAGCAATCATGTAGCCAGATGCAACAGCCACACAGAATGCTGCAATGACATTTCTTCCCAACTCTAGGTGCAGAGGCAAAACATACCTAAGAACAGAGAAAATAATGAACAGCCAATAAAAACATCAATAGTAGATCAACAGTGCGTTATTTTGTTTAATTGATAACATGATACTATCACTAGATTAACAGGGCAAAATATGAGATCACAATGGACCCTTATTTTACTGCAGATAATACATGTATATTACACCTCTTTATAAAAAAATGTGTGCTGCTTCCACATCCTATGTTCTTCAAAATAGGAATAAAATGGTATCTTTTTCATAAAAAATTAATAATTTTTGAAAGAAATCCCAGACCAAAAAACCACTGTGAAAGTCATCACAAGCAAATACATCTCCACGTTTAAGTATCCATGAGTATATATAATACTAATTTAATTTTTCCTTCTGAAGAGAATATGTGATTGATGGGGAGCTACTGGGTATAAGTTAAAGATTCAAAAACCTATATATTTTCTTCAGGCACAATTAAAAGATAATAAAAAACATGGTTGTTAGAAGTTTACAAAAGAAAAAGAATCATGAGCAAAGTATGATACAGTATAAGCCAGTAATAGATCACATGAGAGAGACTGTAAAATATTAAATTTACCACAAGTATATTACATTATACCTAATGCTTCTTCCCCAGGCCCAACAGTCCACGTGTCAAAGTAAAATCTGTCTTTATCACAGGTTACCTGGCCTGCACATCTTGACCAACTCTGGAGCAATGAAATGAGATTTTCAAAACAATGACAAAAGCATATAAGAAATAGTAAAGTAGTATCACTAAGAGCAACTGAATTCATGTGTAAGAAAATGAGTAAAAGAATGAATACAAATATTGATGACTTATAGTCCCTCTGCACAGATATCACTAATTCAACAAATACTTTGTGAACATCTGCCAACAAGAAAGATATATGGAAAGTAATTCAAGAAAATTAAAAATTTGATTATTGTGTTCAAAGAGCTAACAAAATTAGAAGGAGGATTTCAACATTGTTCTAAACAAAATGATGGAGGGCACCTTTCAGATGAGAAGGATAGGTGGATGTTTCTTGGAGTAGTATTTGAGCTAGCCTTATACAATAGGAAGGATTTTGACACGCAGGTGAGAAAGGAAGACGTTTTAGGTGGAGGCAATTCTGGCCAGCATTCAACATTTCTGGTATTTGAAGAATGACTGGTACACCAGTTTACTGGAACATATTGCAACTGAAAGGAAAGCTGGAAAATTGAGGATAGACAATACATTGGACTTCAGTCTGCAAGCAAAGAATAATATGGGGAAGAGTAAGGAAGAAAGAAACATGAACAGAGCTTTCTTTCAGAAACATTATTGTGCTGGTAACACATAAGTTGAATTGAAAAGAACTATGGGAAAGCAGACTACATAGAATAGTGCAAGTGAGACACATTACAGGCTCACATTCCGACAATGAAGGGAGACGTCAAATACAACTGAGGAAATTTACCTAGAAAAGAGATCATCCACATTTTCCCAAAAACAAAAAGTCTGAGAGTTACAATACACTTCTATCAAAAGCACTTTTCTCAAAATCTCCATCATGACAAGAAAGAACATGGTCTGGGAAGTCACCTCTACCATAATGTCTTACTACAGGTTTGGCTGCAGTAAGGGAATACCACATACTGGGAATTTGTGAAGAACAGTTATTTGGTTCATAGTACTGGAGGATGAGAAGTCCAAGAATATGGTGTTGGCATCTGACGAGGGCCTTTGTGCTTTGTCATCTCATCACACAAGGCAAAGTGCAAGAGAGGAGAAAGACAAGACAGCAAGTGTGGGGACAAGTGCATGGAGTAATGCATACATGGCATACCTTAAGGGCATCTTGAATGGCAGGCGACTTCCCTCATGCTAAGCTTGTGAGCTGCAGGCTGCTTACCCCTGTAAGCATCCCTGTAGGTACAGCCCTGGGCGTGAACCCATGTGTTGCAGTCCCTGTCCAATGGTCACTGCATGGACACTTGGCAGACATTGCATTGGTGGCTGCCTATAATCTGCTTAGCTACGCCTGAGTATATATACATGGTAACTGTGCAATAAAATCAGACCTGCTTCCTGCTTGGTCTCTGGAGGTCTTGATTAGCGACTGGGCAACCATACTCTCCTCTACCCTGTTCCAAGAACTTCCTCACTGCATGAGAGAGAGAGCCCAAGCAAGCAAGTGCTGTCTTTCATTTTGATGGAGGGTCTAACTAAGTTTCTTAGAACCTCAAATGTGTAACTCACCTGCTTCAGCCTCCTGAGTAACTGAGGTTACAGGTATGTGCCACCACACATGGACTATTAGTTCTTTTATTAAACTTTTATTATGGGTACTAGTGGGACTTATTGTGTCCTCTGTGGATATGCACATTACTAATTTGCTCCAATACATTCCCAATGCTTCCCATTTCCCTCCCCTCCTCCCTTCCCCTGTTCACTTTCCACTACTTTTCTGCTCTTCCTATATTCAGCCATAAAAGAATGAAACTGTCTCATTTTCTGGTAAATGGGTAGGACTGGGGGGCATCATGCTAAGGAAATGAATCAGATTTAGTCAAAAGTTGAATGTTTTTCTGATATATGAAAGCTGGAGAGAGAAAGAGGGAATTTTAAAAGTTGAATGGAAGATCTCACAAAAATAGAAGGGAGATCTAGAATAAAGTCAGAGAATCAAACCAAGGATAAGGGAGGAAGGGAGAAAAAGGGGAAGAACAGGGAAATAAAATTACCAAATTATGCTATACACATGTATGAACATATCAAAAGAAATTCTGCTTTTATGTAAAGTTAAAATTCACCAATGGAAAAATTCCTTCTATCTCTAGTTCCTTCTATCTCAACTTTCTCCAGTGCTTTTATCATGAATGGGTCCTGAACTCTGTTGAAGGATTTCTCTGCATCTATTTAGATGACTATATAATTTTGGTCATAAAACTTATTTATGTGAAGAATTACATTCATTAATTTGCATATGTTAAACCATCCTAACATCCCTGGGATGAAAAAAGTTTGTTCATGATGTGCAATCTTCTTAACATTACTATGCTAACTTTCTAGCACAAATGTTAACCAAAAAAAAAAAAAACATGTATTCAAAGCTGTGAGAAATAAAAACATACGTAAAAAAAATGTATATTGGCTTTAGTTGTTTTATTTTCCCAAACTGTTCTGAGAATACTGACCTGATAAGATGCTTTGAAAATGTAAAGCATAGCCAATGTGATTCATGATCATCTGGTAAGACTTATGAAAAATGTTGTGTAAATATTCCTTAGAAATTGAGAAAACAAATAGGAACTAAATGAGAAATAGCAAACATTTTGCAAATTATCCCAGTTTTTATTTTTATATTGAACAACATCAAAGAATGTCTATTATTGTTCAGATCTAGTGAATGCCCAATGCTCATGTTAGCTGATGTAGCAATGTTCAAAGTTGGAAAGATTGGGCTAAGAGAACTGTAACCCCATCAGCTGATTAATTCATTTGATGTACTAATCACTTGAACGGACTGCTGGGGGGTAACTAGAGGCAGATAAGAGTGTGGCAGGAGGAAGTTGGTCACTGGTGCATGCCCTTGGGGATTATATCTTGTCTCAGGTACCCCAAGCTGAGATCTCTCCTCCACCATGCCCTTCTGCCATAATGTTCTCACTCATCTCAGAGCATTGGAGTTCATGAATTTAGATCTCTGAAACCATTACCCCAAAATGAACGTTTCCTCCTCTTAGTTGTTTTTGAAACACACTGATCACATCAACAAATAGCTAACACAATAACATAATCAAATTCTCATTTGGCAGACCATTACAAATGATTTTCATAATAGTTTACTATATGATCATGAATAGAGAACTAAAATTTTCAAAAACTTGAGTGACTTTCTAACAAACCTCATTCCATTTCTATCTACCACTTTAACAAACCAAAATTTATCAGTTTGTGTCATCAAGGTGAAAATTAGGAATATCATTGATGTTGAAACTACCTCATGCTAACAATTATATGATTTGATGATGGATACATCAGATTGCAGTTTTTCAAATCCGCATTCACCTTGCTAAGATTTCAAATGGAATTTCACTTTATTAGAGTAAACTCATGATGTGTTCAATATTGTATACTGATCATACTTGTAAAAATAAGCCAATCGCAAAGAATTTTTACAATCTTAAGATCTTAACACCCAACAGGAAAGGAAATTTTTAAACATGTACTTATAAATTTGGTGGATAAGAGAAGTGTGACATAAATATTCCTCCAAGGGGGGAAAGAGTGTAAAACATCTAACCACTAAACAAAACACTTTTTGTTCCAGAGGGAAAAGTCTTTATCGCCCACAGAACTAGTGATAACCAGAATAACACAATTTTTACTTATTCTTCTTTTAATGGATCATGGGGATTGACACGTTGTTATGGTTTATAGACACTGGGAGGTATATTTTAAAAAGAAATGTAATCATTTTAAAGGTCAGTATTTATGAAGTTCCACAAGTTGAAACCTTTGCTTCTATAACATGAAGAAATATTTTAGATGTAAAATTGCATAAGAGGCTACACAGTCTTTTAAAGTTCCATTCAGGGGTTGACAAGCAAAACATTCCTAAGACCAGTGGTACCTACTGAAGGTGCTTTAATTCCACCCACACATTATCTTTGTTTCACAAGATTTGTCACGTGCTTACAGAATAAAAATTCTGCTCCTCTTGGCAGTACTATAGTAATTGAGGTCAATATTGTCACAGGTATCAGTCAAGATGAATATTAGGCAAAGGTCAATAAAAATTTTTAATCCTCCCTCCTCAGGTAAAGGGAAGCCTGAAATTGTTTAAATTCAGAAGCAGACTTCATGTCACTACTCAAGGATTTTGAGATCCTGCCTCAATATTTTGCAGGTTGTAGAATGTAGATTATGTAGATTTTTTTCTTTATTAACATCAAAAACATCTCCAAGTACATAAGGAAGCAGTCTGAATACTGGAAATCTATTATAGACATATTGACATTGAACTCACAATATTGGCTTATGAAAAGAAGTATACATTTGATTTCATCCTCAGTTCTTGGCACAGAGTTGCTAACACCTTAAAACTTTCTCAGCCATAAAGGTAACAAAAGTATCTTTTTTACAGTATTTGGGTTTTCCTCCCCAAATTCCCAAAATAGGTTTGGAACAATAAAGATAATAGTAGACAGTTTTTTTTATTCCTGACATGCCCCTTTCAGCCATGTCTGACCTTATGCCAATTATGTGACTCTTGATGGTCCTCAAGATAGTTCCAGAATGGAGCTGCTTGCTAGAGGAACCAATCATATGAGTGAACAGTTGAAACATTCAATCCCACCCAGGGAGGGAAAAGGACTGGAAACCAAGTGCCATCACCAATAGCCAATGATTTAATTAAACAGACCTCCATAATTGGACCTCCATAAAAAGTGGACTTGAACTCAGCAGGGCACTGTTAGAGATAGGATAGTCATAGCTGTGGCACATGATGAAAAGACTTTCAGAAACAGGATAGAAAGCCAGAAAGTTTCTCCCATGGTCATTTTGAGATAAAATAAATCATAGGGCGAGATGGAGGAAGTGGTTATAAAATGTTGCCATTTTTCCAGTTCCCCTCAGAGATGAAGAAATAAACTCATTGATCAGGTCACCCAACTGTGAAGGAAGAGGAAACATTCTGCTGAGCTCTGTTCAGGACAAGCAAGCTAAAGAGCTCTTGACTTCCTTACCCCTCTCCAATTAATCTTCCCTAATGCTGTTCTCCAAGACATGGGTACAGGCAATGATTTTCCAGGTAGGACCAAAGGCTGGATATTTCCCAAAAGCATGGGAATCAAAAGCAACCCTGACAGTTGGATTATATCAAACTAAAAAGCTTCTACACAGCAAAGGAAAAATCAACAGAGTGAGGAGATTACCTACACAAAGGGATAAAATCTTTGCCCACTATTAATCTCACAGATGGTTGTTATCTGAACTATAGAAGAAAATAAAAGAACACTTAAAAACAAAAAACCAGTCATCCAAATAAAAATGGGCATATTATCTGAATACACACTTCGCAAAAGAAAAATGCAAATGACCAATAAATGTATTTTATTTTGCTCAATGTCATTAGCCATCAGGGAAATGCAAACCATAACTGAAATGAGATACAATCTCACCCCATTTAGAATGACTATTATCAAACAACAAAAATTAACAAATGATGGTGAGGCCATAGAGAAAAGGGAACTCTTATATACTGATGGTAGAAATGTAAATTGGTATGGCCACTATGAAAAACAATATGGAGATTCCTCAAAAAACTACACATGGAACTATCATATGATCAATCAACATTACTCCTGGGTGTATATCCAAAGGAAATGAAGTCAGCATACAAAAGGAGTCAGTTTCACTGACTGCATGCACTATTCATAACTAAGACATGGAATCATTACCAACATTAACCAATAGATGGAATGAAGAAAATATGGTATATATACATAATGGAGTATTATTCACTCATTAAAAAGAAAGATGTCATGTCATTTGCAGCAAAAAAAAAAGTGAAACTGTAGGAAATCATGGCAAGCAAAATACACCAGACAAAGGAAGAAAGTAAAGTATCTTATTTTCTCTCCTATTAAAAAAAAGTATGTGAAAAGGTTAGCCTGAATGTAAATTGTGATTACTAACAACTGGGAAGTCTGCTGGGGTGGAGGGGTGGAAGAAGAGATGATCAGTGCAGGCTATATAGGTTTAAAAAAAATATCACAGTGAATCCTATTAATATGCCTAATTAATTTGTTGATTAAAATTGATATTTTTGTTGAAAATTTAGAATCAAAGGATAAAATAACTGTAAGTATTCAATAAATGATTTTTTTTTAAATTAGGCTGTGAAATCCAGACAAACCAAGACACATGGAGGCATAATGAAGATCTTTCAGACACAGTTGTTAAGTTTGAAGGTTCCAGGACCTGTGCCCTTTGAATATGACCAGTCCTGCCAATGATCTGACCTCCCTGAGAGGGTTCCCTTGAGTGGAGGGTTCTGTGGCAACAGCAGCCCCATGTAGAACCAGAGCCCCAAAGCTCAGTTCTGGCCCTGTTCTTGGAGAAAGAGGCTGGTCTCCAGGAAGAGGTATGGGAATGCTGCTGCAGGGTACATCCTTGCAACAGAAACCATCTTGCAGGTGGCCAAGTTCCTGCAGCAGCTGCAGCAGTAAGTGCTGGGCCTGGGTTCAGAAGGTGAGCAGGAGAAATGAATGCACATCCCCAAGGTTGCTGCACCAAGGCCAGCCTGAAGCACTTCAGTGAAGCTCAGGATCTGTAGTTGCCACCTGACCAGCTTTTGAGTTCTGCACCTTCCCCATAAGCAGCAAGAACCCAGAGCTTAGGGACGGTGGGCTGTGACAGCACCTCTCTACACACAGCATCACAATTCTTCCACTTCCTTGAACAATGACTGTGTGACCCAACTTAATGAATCCACCTCTTGGTGAGAATCCTGGCAGAACATAAAACCAAGAACAGTGATGACACGGAGCCAAATTTGTTTGCAAATCGGGAATTGCTCCCAAAGCCCTGCTGGCTGCCAGAGCAAGCTGCAGTTTATTTGACAGGGAATGCATGACCTGGGCGAGAGAAGACATCATCACAACATGAGTGGGGACTTTCCTGCACAAGGAAGTCTGACCATGCTTCCTTATACTTTCCATGTTATGGAAATGACCCGGGTTTTCCCTGCATGGAGATTTTAGTATTACAATGAAGTCCCACTATCTGTCACTAACGCATGCTCCTTTAGGACAGATTGGATAATGCTACGTCTGAAAAACAATTTTTAGAAAATTTGTTATAAAAACAGCTTTACTCATGAATCTGGGAGACTGAATAGGGGTTGTATACATCTAGCATTCTCAGGTTTCTGCTGGGAAGTCAGCAGCATCTCCACTTGTCAGGCTGCCCCTCTGCTGACATCTGCAGCACAGCTCTGATCCTGAAAGCAGACACTACTCTGTGCCCTTGATTACAATGCATCTATAAAAATAAGCTAGGAAAAAAAATTTTAAGGGCTGAGGTTGAGCTCAGTGGTAGAGCTCTTGCCTACCATGTGTGAGGCACAGGGTTCAATCCTCAATACCACATAATAATAAATAAGATAAAGGTATTGTGTCCATCTACAACTAAAAACAAATTTTTAAATTAAAAAAAGGATTTTGACTGTTTTTACATAAAGAACTGATAAATGTTTGAAGAGACAGATATGTTTAACTTGATTTCAACACTACACTATGCATACATTTGTTGAAACTTTACATAGTACCCCATAATATGCACAATTTAATGATTTATGTATCAGTTAAACATAAACTGAGTTTAAATTTTTAAAATAAAAATTTCTGATGGTGGAATGTGATAGACAACATCATCCAAAGTACATGTATGAAGACATGAATTGGTGTCAACATACTTTATATACAACCAGAGATATGAAAAATTGTGCTGTGTACATGTAATAAGTATTGTAATGCATTCTGCTGTCATTTATTTATTTTTTTTTTTGAAAATCAATAAAAAAAGAAAATTTCTGCTTATTTCATCTTTTATGGAACTTGTGATTGTGGTTTTAGGGAGCCAATAACTAATACCCCTCTCTTCCCTTGTCCCTACCCTAAATAGATGTATGCATATGACAGACCTCACAGCATGAACTTCATTATTGACAAAAGCTAGAATGTAGGATTTGGCTTAAATTTCCAAACTCAATAAATTTTTTAACATTTTACCCAAACAGTGATGGACAACACTTTACCACTCCTGCAGACACACTCATTTTCTCTTTCAATCAATACTTATTGAGTGATGACTTGTGGCCAGATAATCAGTTATATCTGAGGACTCAACAATAAACAAATCAAAGTCACTGCACTAAGGAGTTTACATTGTAATTCATAGGGAGAAAACATTTTAAAAATTAGACACCACAGCACACATATTAATGGACAAGATCCACAACACTGTCAATTCAAAATGCTGGCAAGGAAAGGTAACAATAGGAACACTTTGATTCATGGCTGGTCAAATGCAAAATGATAGCCACTTTGGAAGACAGTTATTAGTCTTAACACCCAAGTCAATAAGAGTGTTCCTAGGTGTTAACACATGAACAGAAAACATGTCCACACAAAAACCCCCACAAGAGGCCAAATAAAACTTCATTCCTAAGTGTCAAACATTAGAAGCAATCAACAGGTACTTCAATGGATGAATAAAAAAACTGTGGTAGAATATTTTCTGCAATAAAAAGAAATGTCAACAGGCCATAAAATAAAATGGAGGAATCATAAATGCACATTACTAATGATAAGAAGACATTGGAAAAATCTGTGTAGGATCCAACTTATGACAATCTGTAAAAGACAAAAGCATAAAAATCAGAAAATTCCAGGAGTTATCAGGAAGAAAAGGATAGTAACTAAAAGACAGAGAAATTTTAGGGCAGTAATACTATTCTCTATAATACTGTGGTGTGAATACATTCCATTCCTATACACATTTCTAAGAAAAATAAATGCAGAGTTACACAAAAAGGCATGTGAAAGAATAAGCTTTATTCAGAATAGATAAGATATAGAAATAGCAAATCAGATAAACAGATCATGTTATAGATCATGCTACAGTAAAACACAATTCCATAAAAAATTGAATCTACCAATGAAAAAATACAAAAAACTTAGGAGAATCTTACAAACATATTGAGATAAAGAAAGTAAAAAGAAAAAGCAAACTTTGTTATCTGTTTTATATGGAATTTGAAAAGCTGGAATCAGAACACTGCATTCATTTGGTCAGGACAGGGAACATTGGGCAGTGCTAGAAATCTTTATTGTAGATAATCATGGTGGTTACAGGTTTGCATACACTTGACAAAATCATGGAACTATACTCTGAAAGTGTGTGCCTTTTACTTATGTAAATGATAGCTCAATAAAATCTAGTCACTAAAAGTAATATATTTTCTTAAATCCATCAGGACTCAATCTAACAAATAATTAGAAATTTATTAGTCTTCACAATAAAAATTCACAGTAGGCTATGCTGTAAAAATAGTAGAATCAGTGACTCACAAAGAATTTAAATAACCAGGTTCTTCCCATGGCTCTACTCTGCCATCCATGGTGTTTCTATCATTTGAAGGCTACTTCCCCTCATGGTTACAGTATGACTGTCAGTTGTGAACAGGATTCTTCATGTTCATTAGGAGAGGGAGATTCACTCCCTGATTCCTCTGAGAAGAGGAAGAAGCAATTTCTTAGCAGAACTAACAATTCATGCTATTCCTAAACCAACCACTAGTATGATTGTTGACTTGGATTAATCCATACTCACTCACAGCATCCCAAGTCACATAAGCTTCAAGAAGGAAAGTGTGACTTTAAACAATATTGAAATATTGTTTTTGAGGAAGAAGGGATGCATAGACAGCAAACATGAACCACAATCCTTAAAGCTGGTTCCTTATTTTAAAAATTCCATTTACAACATTTCTAAATTCTCCAAAGCACTTTATCCAAAGTTTTGTTACACAATATTTCATCAAACCTTTACACTGAAAAATTGTTTTAATACAGCTGAACTCTACCTCGTGATTTCTTCGGTACTTGAATCATTAAGCTCATCCTCTGCAACTGTGCACTACTGATGATGTCCAACATTTAGACAAAGAAAGAACTAATCTGCTTTAGTCAGCTTTTTTGCTACTGTGACCAAAATACCTGACAAAAAACAATTTTAGAGGAGGAAAAGTTCATCTGGGGCTCATGCTTTCAAAGGTCTCAGTCCATAGATGGCCAGTTCCCATAGCTCTGGGTCTGAAGTGAAAGAGACAATCAAAGCATAAAGTAGTAGAAGAGGAAAATGGCTCAGGACATACCCACCAGGAAGCAGAGACAGAGGAAAAAAAAAAAACAGAATCCTCCCACCACAACAAAATACCTACCTCAAAGGCACACTCTCAGTGACTCACCTCGTTCAGCCACACCCTACATGCCTACACTTACCATTTATTTAATCCCTATCAGGAGATTAATGCACTGATTGGGTAAAGGCTCTCATATCCCATCACGTCAACTCTAAACTTTCTTTCATTGTCACACATAAACTTTTGGGAGACACCTCATATCTAATCTTTAACATAATCCATGTTTCAGAATTAAAATTATCTGAATAAAATTTACATCCAAAGGGCTCTAGAGGGTTGTCAGTTGTCAGCAGATCTCCACCTTCAGAGAAATCGGCCAGCTTCAACATTATCATTTCTACAAAATGATAGTCACATGAAAGTAAAAGAATTCTCCCCAGTACTGAACATTCTACCCAAAACCTAGTGGCTTAAAACCATAACTACTGTATTACTTCTTACAATCCTTTTCAGTGATTAGCGCTCAGTATGATGGTTTCTGATTCTATATCGCTCTTGAAACACAACCTCACATAAAACCTGTTCACACACATTGATGTAAAGATGCTCTAGAGAAAAATAAGTAAAAGACACACAACCACACTCATACAACACAAGGTAGAGTGAAGACTTCCAGCACTGGCTAGACGCAGGATTAAATATTTCACTCCTGTTCAATTACTCTCCTTACTGAGGCAATCAAAGGCATTTTGAGTAAATGTATCTTTTGAAAATTCTGTACCATCATTATGGTACAGAAATAATATGCAGTAAACTCATTGTACATAAAGTAAAAGTCCCCCACAATTATTGTATTAGGAGCTCTGTAGAAAGTAAACTGATAAATTCCATATGCAACACTTACATTTCTTCAAAAGTGGAATAGTTGACCACATACCTAAAAGTCTATGGAATGTCTTTCATAAAGAACATATGAGCTATCTCTAGAATAATGAATGCAAACCCAAACACATGACCATGAAAAGTGTTGATTCATAAGTAGATCTTCATCATTTCACAAACTGATCGTTGAAGAATGTCACAATTTATATCATTCCAGCCCCATTGTAATGATGGAGAAGGATGATTTACTATAACACAACGCTCTCCACTGCGACTTGGCTCACCTGTATGCCAGAATCTGAAACAGAAAAAGGGGCTTTCTTATATGATGAAGAGAAGTCAACATGGTCCCATGAATCAATATGAGCTTTTTTTCCCTTTTTAATCGGAAGATTTTGAAGTCTGAAGAAATAGTTAAATCTCTAGATCTTCTACTTATTCCTGTTTCCTAGGTCAAATAATTTAATTTCTTAAATTCTCAGTTTGCCCATGTAAAAACAGAACCAGAGTAACAGCACTATATATTTCACAAAGAAGTTATAAGGATCAAAGATGGGAGTATACTAATGTATTCAAATGCCTTTAAAGATTACATAAATATGAGATATTGTAATAGTATACAAATTTAGGATTTTTGCTTTATGAAAAATATTAAATCACAATAATCCATAATGATCTTTAAAAACATGAATTTTTATTACAGAAAATAAATTGAGTTTTTAAAAGCAAAGTAGAATCGACTTGGTTCTAAAGACTAGTGTTGGATGACCTTAGCTGAACTATCTATACTCTCCAAACTCAATTGCTATAATAGGAAAAATAATGTGTGCCTCCTAGGGTTCTGTGATAATTTCATGAGGTAATAAAATTGATTAACTGTGTGTGCAACAGGACAAGAGTGAGCTGTTTTAGTTTCAGAGTTGATGCTGGAACACTCTAAACTTCCTACATGATCCAGGACCCTAGATTCCTTTATCTAATTCTGTACTCACGTGGCACTTTGGTTGTATGGGGTCTGATCAACCCATTGCCAGTGTCCTTGACCCTCTGGATCTGATAGCCCCATAAAATAAGCAGATTTTTTATCCATATTTTGAGTGAGGAAATCCTAAAGTAAAAGAAAAAGCAAAGTCATAGGCTCTAGATACTCAGCTTGAACTGAGTTGTTGTTGTTGTTGTTTTTATTTGCCAAATCATAGTATGTACTGATATTAATAAAACAGAATGAAGTCTATTCTCATGTATAAATATGATTTACTAATAAAAATATTTTTAAAAGAATTTTGGTGATTTATTTCTTATTTTAATTGTAAAATCTATCAGATGACATGATAATTTGATACATATACACAATGCATAATGATCAAATTGGCATAGTTAACATTTCCATCTTTATATTTTTTTAAAGATTTTACTAACAATTAATAATTTTACATATTTAAAGGTACAGTGTGATTTTTCAACTGAACTCTTTATGGTCATAAAGAAATGAAACAAAAGGAGATGGTTCAGGAATAACCATATGGGATCTGCAGATCTCTGAGCACAAAAGGATAAAAGACATCATCTGTGAGCCTTAATTTTATTAAATATTAAAGTAATACCTATCTACAATCAGGATGAATTTCCATCTCAAATTCACTTTCCCTCTTTTCTTTTTTTTAATTATTTTTTTATTATTTATATGTGACAGCAGAATGCATTACAAATTCTTATTACACAGATAGAGCACAATTTTTTATATCTCTGGTTGTATACAATGTATATTTACACCAATTCATGTCTTTATACATGTACTTTGGATAACAATGCCCATCACATTCCACCATCATTTCTAACCCCATGACCTTCCCTTCTCCTCCCACCCCTCTGCCCTATCTAGAGTTCCTCTATTCTTCCCATGCTCTCCCTCCCTACCACTGTGAATCAGCCTCCTTATATCAGAGAAAATATTTGGCATTTGGTTTTTTGGGATTGGCTAACTTCACTTAGCATTATCTTATCTAACTCCATCCACTTACCTGCAAATGCCATGATTTTATTCTCTTTTATTGCTGAGTAATATTCCATTGTGGAGCCTAGCCTCCATCACAGGGCCGCCCCTTCCGAACAGCAGACTGCCGCAGAAGGTCAAGCTCAGTGATCCAGATCCACCCACACTTTCCCTCTTTTCTTCACTGAAGAACATTCTTCAAAGTTGTGCATGAGAAAATTCTTACGAATTTAATCATTTTCCTTTCATAACATCATGATTTTTTTTGTACCAGAAATTGAACCCAGGAATGCTTAACCACTGAGCAACATTCCCACCTTTTCTTATATTTCAATTAGGAACAGGGTCTTGCTAAATTGGTTAGGGCCTTGCTACACTGTAGGGGATTGCTTTGAACTTGAGATCCTCCTACCTGTGCCTCCCAAGCCCCATGGGATTACAAACATGCACCACAACACCCAGCACTTCACAGATTCTTAAAATTTCATTCCTGATTGCTGATTGTGAGTCTCTCAATTTAACTTTGCCCATTCAAGTTAATTCTCCTTTCTGTTTAGCAGTTGATAATTCAGAAAACAGTTTTATATTGAAATAACCAACTGCTGTTATAGGCAGAAACATTTCATCCTTTCACTAAACCCCCAGGTCTTACATGTTGAATGCCATAGTTTCCCTGGGGGTAGGTTAGTTATACTGAAGAAGGTACAAAGTATGTAATATGAAGGCTGAGGGAGCCTCTCCTATCTGTCTTATGGAAAGTCTTCTGCCACAGCATCAATATCCCTTCTTAGCAAAGACAAGTACAAAAGTCAGACAGGCTCATGACTCCATTGTCTCTTAGAAAGTACCTGCTCTTCCTTGCTGTTGATCACCACCAGGTGAGCCTCCATTCTAGAGCAGTTCTCCTGACTTGCATTCCAAGAGTTTGCATCAGTAGAAAAAAAGTAGCAACTGGAACTAAATGACTTCCAATGCTCTGGGCAACAGCTCCAGACTTTTCCTTTATTGACAAGAAGGGCAAATAAGTGTGTTATATGAAAATGTATGTTTAAACTGTGTGTATTATTAAATTTACAAGCCTAAGGAAACAGCATGAAAGCAGCAGCTCCCATGTTCACCCAGATATAACAAGGAGACTCCTTTCCTCAAGTTCCAAGGAGCCGAATCTGCCTCCACCAGGCAGTAATGTGTCAGGGCCCCTTTCACCTGGTGGACTGGTATCAGGAAAAAAAACAGCTAAAATATAATGTTTAAATAAAACCCAGACTCCAAAACCTCAAAATGAAAGTATCCAGGTTTCAACAGAAAATAATTAATTATATCAAGAACCAAGAAGTTCTCAAATTTAGTAAAAAATGATAATCAATAGATACAGATAACAAAAATGTTAACATGATCTGACAATGATTTTAAAGCAACCATGATAAAAAATGCTTCAACAAGAAGATATAAACAATCTTGAAACAAAGAAAAAGCCCTAAGTAATTCAGTGAGTCCCTATCTCACAATTAAAAATAAAAAGGGTTGGAATGTGGCTCAGTGGTTTAGTGCCCCTGGGTTCAATCCCTGTAAACCCCCCCAAAAAAAGAAACAAATAAAGGAAAAAATAGACTAAACAAAAAAATAGAACATGTAAAAAAAATGGATATTGTATCATTGAAAAATATAATGACCTTTTAAAAGCTTAACAGACTTCCTTTGGCCTCAATCTGCCACTCCTTCCTCAATCTTTAGCCTGCAAGTTACCCAGATCAAATATTGGATTTATCAAGCCCCCAACATTGCATGAGCCAAGTTCCTAAAATAAATATCCATATTCATATTGCTTCTGTTCTTCTGGAGAGCTCTAACTAACACTCCACCCTAATAAACAGAAAGCATGACTCCTCCACCCTAAATAAAATATTATCTACACACAGCAACCTCCTGGTAAACTCTATAGTCTGGGAATAGGAGAGGAAATACATTTACAATGGAGAAATCTAACACTACCTCGGGTAATCAACTTTGGCATCAACAGTCAAAAACTACTTTGATAATGCAAACAATTAAAATGATGTGATGAAAATAGCATTTGACATCTGTAAGCCTCCTCCCAAAAACAAATAATCCCCATATAATCATTAGGAAAACTTCAACTTTTAATAAGGAACAACCTATAATATATAGAATAGTGTTTCCCAAAATTGTTAAGAGTCATCAAAAACAAGGAAGGTCTGAAAAACTATCACAGCAAAGAGGAACCTAAAGAGAGATAACAACTAAATGTAATGTGGGGGACTGCATGGGACTCCAGTGCAGAAAAAGTACAATACTTGAAAATTTAGAAAATCAAGAATTTGGGGGTAGAGAGGTGGCTAAGTGATAAATACTTGCCTAGATGTGTGAATTCCTAAGATTAATTCCTAGTACCAAAGGGGGAAAAAATCATGAATTTAGTAATAAAAACATCAATATTGGTTCATTTGTCATAACAAATGTCCTTACTTAGGTTAATAATAAAGGGCACTGTGTGTGCAAGGGGGGGATTAAAATAGAATCTTTTAATATTATCTGCTCAATTTTTCTGTAAATATAAAGATGTTTTAAAATAGCCTATTTTAATGTAAAATATTCACATTCACAATAATATATTCATCATCATTTTTATCAAATTGTTATAATTGACATATGAGAAAAAGAGTAGCCTTGCACAGAAACCTCAGAAAGAAGCACCGGCTGAAGAAATGCAATAGCAATATATCCTTTTTTACAATCAAGCATTGCATAGAAAACTTTAAATGTATAAGAATTTCAGGTGTTATGTATTGTACACTTGTAGCTTACAATGATTGTGAGACTACTCTTTTTAGTGTGATCTATCTGGAAATCATAAATACTGATTTGGGATCCTTAATACTATAGTCAGCAACTGAACTCTAGGCACATTAAATTTACCTCCCATGGTTGAATTGTTTCTTACACACTTTAAATTTGTGTGAATCGAGGTCTTCGTAGAAACTTTATAGCTCTTTTCTTCAAGTAGCTGAGAATATTTGTTAAAGATAACTGAAAAATAGAATAAAAACCAATCATTTTCCTGGTAGCATTAGGTCATTGCTCTTTCATTAAAGTTTTTTTTTTTTTCAGTTGTAGATGGACACAATACCTCTATTTGCCTTATTTATTTTTATGTGGTACTGAGGATCGAACCCAGCACTTCAAACATGCAAGGTAAGCACTCTACCACTGAGCCACAGCCCCAACCTAGGTCATTGCCCTTTACTGTTGCTTTCTTGCATTTGACACAGAAACAAAATCTACAAATGTCTTACTACCTAATTGGACACAGCCTGACAGGAAAACTTTCCCCATGACCCCACAGTCAACAGGCCTAATCCTACTGTTTTTGAAATATTAGATAGCTCCAGGAAGAGCTAAAAGATGAGGAGTTAGAAGAGGACATGACAGTTCCATCATAATGGGATCTAAAGGAACTTATCCACAGTCTCCTTCAATACTTAACATAAAATGCAAATGAAGGCCAAATCTGTGGGAAGGGAGTGGAGGTCAAATAAATGCATTTGAGAATTTTCACACAATAGACTTAAAGGTAAGAACCATAGGATCATCTCAATAGACACAGAAAAAGCATTTGACAAAATACAGCACCCCTTCATGTTCAAAACACTAGAAAAACTAGGGATAACAGGAACATACCTCAACGTTGTAAAGGCCATCTACCCTAAGCCCCAGGCCAATATCATTCTAAATGGAGAAAAATGAAAACACCCCCTCTAAAAACTGGAACAAGACAGAGATGCCCTCTTTAACCACTTCTATTTAACATAGTTCTTGAAGCACGGGCCAGAGCAATTAGACAGATGAAAAAAATTAAAGGGATACACATAGAAAAGAAGAACTCAAATTAGCACTATTTACCAATGATATGATTCTATACCTAGAAGACCCAAAAAATTCCACCAGAAAACTTCTAGAACTAGAAAATAAATTGAGCAAATTAGTAGGATACAAAATCAACGCCCATAAATCAAAGGCATTTCTGCATATCAGTGACAAATCCTCTGAAAGGGAAATGAGAAAACTACCCCATTTACAATAGCCTCAAAAAAAAATACTTGGGAATCAACCTAACAAAAGAAGTGAAAGACCTCTACAATGAAAACTACAGAATGCTAAATATCAAAATTAAAGAAGACCTTAGAAGATGATAAGATCTCCCTTGTTCTTGAATAGGCAGAATTAATATTGTCAAAATGACCATACTACCAAAAGCACTATATGTATTTAACGCAATTCCAATCAAAATCCCAATGGCATTCCTCACAGAAATAAAAAAAAGGCAGTCATGAAATTCATCTGGAAAAATAAGAGACCCAAAATATCTAAAGCAATCCTTAGCAAGAAGAGTGAAGCAGATAGCATCACTATGCCAGATCTTAAACTATACTACAGAGCAATAGTAACAAAAACAGCATGGTATTGACACTAAAACAGACTGGTAGACCAATGGTACAGAACAGAGGACACAGAGACTAACCCACATAATTACAGTTATCTTATATTAGACAAAGGCGCCAAAAACATACATTGAAGAAAATATAGCCTCTTCAATAAATGGTGCTGGGAAAACTGGAAATCCACATGCAACAAAATGAAATTAAACCCCTATCTCTCACCATATACAAAACTCAACTCAAAGTGGATCAAGGACCTAGAATTAAACCAGAGACCCTGTGTCTAGTAGAAGAAATAGTAGGCCCAAATCTACATCATATCAGATTAGGCCCCTACTTTCTTAACAAGACTTCTATAGTACAAGAACTAAAATCAAGACTTAATAAATGGGATGGATTCAAACTAAAAAGCTTCTTCTCAGCAAAAGAAACAATCTGTGAGGTGAATAGAGAGCCTACAGCTTGAGAGCAAATTTTTACCCCTCACACATCAGATAGAGCACTAATCTCTAGGGTATATAGAGAACTCAAAAAGCTAAACACCAAAAAAACAAATAACCCAATCAATAAATAAGCCACAGAACTGAACAGACATTTCTCAGAAGAGGATATATAATCAATCAACAAATATACGAAAAAATATTCAACATCTCTAGCAATTAGAGAAATGCAAATCAAAACTATCCTAAGATTTCTTCTCACTCCAGTCAGAATGGCAGCTATTAAGAATGCAAACAACAATAAGCGTTGGCGAGGATATGGGGGAAAAGACACACTCATACATTGCTGGTGGGACTGCAAATGGTATAGCCAATATGGAAAGCAGTATGGAGATTCCTTAGAAAAATGGGAATGGAACCACCTTTTGACCCAGCTATCCCACTCCTGGGTCTATACACACAATACTTAAAAACAGCATACTACAGGGACACAGCCACATCAATGTTTATAGCAGCACAATTCACAATGACTAAACTGTGGAATCAACCTAGATGCCCATCAGTAGTTGAATGGATAAAGAAAACGTGGTATATATACACAATGGAATATTACTTAGCAATGAAAGAAAATAAAATCATGGCATTTGCAGGCAAATGGATGGAGTTGGAGAATATAATGCTAAGTGAAGTTAGCCAATCCCAAAAAACCAAATGCAGAACGTTTTCTCTGATATAAGGAGACTGATACATAGAAGGTTGGGAGGAGGAGCATGAGAAAATTAGACAAACTCTGGATAGGGCAAAGGTGAGGGTAGAAGAAGGAGGGGGCAAAGGGATAAAAAAAAAGATGATGGAATGAGATAGATATCACGCTACCCTAAGTATGTGTATGAAGAAGACACGAATGGTGTGAATATACTTTGTATATAAGCAGAGATATGAAAAATTGTGCTCTATATATGTAATATGAGTTGTAATGCATTCTGCTGTCATATATAAAAAATTAGAATAAAAAATTTTTAAAAAGCAACATATCACACAGAACAAGGGAAAAATATTGAGTCAAGAAATAAAAACAATTTTTTTAAAAAATGTCATAGCCTGGGACTTTAGGAGAAGGAGGAATTTGCTAATTCTAAGCATTTCTAAATGGCTTACCTTAAAGAACAGAAAAATGTTTTTTAGAAACTTCAAGATTAATCAAAAGGATGTTGTTCTCTTTCTCTTTTGTCCTTTAACTCTCCCCATCACAAAGGATTCTAACTCCTAAGTGCAAATGTCTCTGTCAAATTAAAACTCACCTCACTCCCTAGGAGTTGAATTTTCTCTTTCCCCCTACCCCTGTTTTTTCCGTGACCCACCTCATTCTGACTTTGGCTTTTACAATTTCACTAAACCCATCCTCGAAATGGGTCATCAGTAACATCCTATGACCACTTATTAATCATCTTTCAAATGGACTTGCAATTCTTCACCACAGTTCTCTCTCTCCTTAACTTTTTAGGACAGCGTTCTTTCCCGTTTCTGCCTCATATTTCTTACTGTTGCTTCTTCTCTTTTATAAGCTCCTCTTCCTTCATCCAACTATTAAAATATAGTGTTCTCCAGAGTTTCATCCCTTTCCCTACTTCTCATACTAAGTTTTCTTTCAGAGTGATATCATACATTCCCTGGTGTTACCAGCTGCCTGAATAAATTCCAAAACTCAAACCTCCTAAAATACAGACAAATGTTCCTCCTACTAAATAATTACATTTGAGGTTCAGGAGAACCTCAAATGTTCAAAATTTAAATCATCATCTTCCAAACAAACCTGCTACTCATCCTATATTGTCTACCTTTTTGAATGACTTCATTATTGCTGAGTTTACTAGGTCAAAATATTAGAGTCACACTTAACTTCCCTGGGTCCCTTAATCATCAGATCTAAATATGCATCAAGTGTTGGCTTCCTTGATTATATCTCCTTTATCATTCAAAACTACCTCCTCTTTCTTCACTAACAGTTTCCTTGGATCAGGCTCTCAATGTGCATCAACAAGATTATCCATTGGCCTTCTAACTTATTTTTCTAACACCCATTGTCACAGTTTTGTAAAAACAAACTTTCCATAATTTTTCCATATCAAGTCCTTGTTCAGAATTTTTCAATGGCTTACCATGACTGTGACACACTGAATAAATGGCCTCAAAGTTCCACGCTCCCTGTATTCACACCCCATTGCACTGTGAATTTACAGTTTCTCCAATCAAGATATGGGGTCTGTTTCTCCACCACTTGAATATGAGCTGCCTTTAAGACTCCATTTGGCCAACAGAATGTGCAAAAGAAACTGCTAGTTCCAAATTGAGACTTCAACATGATTGGCTTCCTTTCACCCTCAGTCTTGGAAGTCAGTAAGTGATCATGTGAACAAACCCAGGCTAGTCTGATAAATGACAACAGAAATGTGGTGAAATTGCCTCTGTCATTCTACTTGACATCCTCTTTCTCCGTCTATGACTAGTATCTGACATAGTATGCATGAGTGAGTTCAGCTAGGACAGAGGAAACTCCCAACTGAAACCAGTCTAAATTGCCAAGCCTCAGAAGTGGAAGCTAAATATATAGCTCTTTTAACCCACTAAATTTTAGACTAATTTAATTTGTAAAATAATATTTAGGGGAAAAAATCCAAATTCTTTATAATGATACATAATACTCCATAATCTGTGTCCTGTTCATGTCTGCCCCTAATAACTTCATTTCAAAGTTCTTCAAGTAGCACTATATGTTCCAGTCATGTATGCTTATATTTCTCCAAATATATAATATGTCTATACCATTCTTGATATATACAGTTCTAGATGGCATCTCTTGCAGGAAGCTTACCTCAACCTCTTGTGCTCACTTCTTACCTACAGAACACTTCCCATGCAACGATGCAAACACTGGTTCTTCTTTTTTTGGAGGTCTCAGTATGTTGCCCAGGCTGTCCTCAGCATCTTGAGTAGTTGGAATTACTATAAGTATGTGCCCCTGCACCCAGCAAGAACTGGTTCATTTGACTATTCAGTTTCTTGAGGACAGAATTTGTGACTCTTTCTAGACTCTCTAACATTGTGCCTAGCAAATAGTACAAGGCCATTACCACTTATTGAATGACCAAATTAATGAATAAAATATCTATCCAAAAGTAGGCTGAGTTTATGACTTAAAATCTTGATAAATTCTGAAAGCCAAGATATGCAAAAATCTATTTGCTAAGTTGGGTTTTAAATCTCACACAATCTTGGGCAGAACAGAAATAATTAGAAGATAATGTATTGCAGAACTCTTCTGGAATATTTCTTCCCATCTCCTTCTTGTCCATTACATACCCCAAAATGTAAGTGTCTGTGAAGTCAAACAGGACTAGCTTTATAAGTGCTACTAAGGAAACATTCTGCCCTCACAGAGAGCCTAATACAGAGATGATGCCTCAAAGATTTTACTGTATTACACCAACATGTTTACCCACATATAGTCTTCAAATTCTCTAATGAGAATGGATTCCATTATTTTTATAGGACAGTAACTAAATCCTAAAAAAGAACAAAATTTCCAATAGATACAACTGAATTTTATCTCCCCAGAGAAATTTTCTTGTTCAGCTATCTGGATAAACACATTGTTAAATGTCAGTTCTAAGAGAAATCTTCATTTCATGTAAGGCAGACATTGATTATTGATTGAATTGCTATACTTACTGACAAAAGCAACAAAGAATAAGATTGCCAACAGCAGGAAAAGTATCAGCAATGATCCAAGAAGCAGCTTAGGAAAAGCGGGATTACTTTTGAGAGGAGTAGTGTTCTCTTTGGGAGCTGAAGAAGAAACCAAATAATTTTCATCAATAATAAATTCTGTCCTTGTTTCCTCTTCCTCATCTTCTTCTCCTTTTCTATATGTGACACACAATTACTAATAGTATAAGATTGTAAATAATTTAAAAATAAGAATAGGAATGAAACAATGATGATCACTGTAGAAATTTTATAAAATACATAAAAACACTATTTCCTACCATTGAGAATAACTGTTCTTAATATTTTAATATATATTCTTTCAGCCAGTTTTTTAAAATATTTTTAATTGTAGTTGGACACAATACATTTATTTTATTTTATGTGGTGCTGAGGATCAAACCCAGGGCCCAGCATGTGCTAGGCAAGTGCTCTACTACTGAGCCACAACCCCCAGCCTCTCAATCAGTTTTTAAAATATATATTCATATGTGCATTTTTGCCCAATTGACATATCATCAATCTTGATTTGTTAACAACCATTTTCTTTAACAATGCATCATGAATATTTTTTCAAATCTCCATATTTCTTCATTTATTGTGGTTGTACAGTATTTCATTGTATATTTAAATGATCTTCCAGATTGTTTCCAACTTTACTTTAAAAATATATGCTGCAGCAGATAAATCTTTAAAAACTATTCACATTTTTAGGAGAAGATCAGTCTTTCTTGTTGCCACCTCATAGTTAGAAACCATTTTCAGGTCTGGGAATGAAGCGCAGTAGGAGAGCACTTGCCCACCATTTATGAGCGCCTCAGCACTGGGTGATTTCAGTTTGGTGGGGAAAAAAAAAAAAAATATATATATATATATATATATATATATACACACACACACACACACACACACACACACATAATACATACATACAAATATACTCCTACACACATGGCAGTATATTTATATGTGGAAGAATATACAATAAAATACAAACACTGTCCTAAATAGTACCAGTAAGGAAAGTATCATAAATCTTTTCTTTGCCACTTTACAACTCCTCAACTTCTTAATGCTTATCTACAGGCAACAAAATATCAGGGATTCCAGGGTTTCCCAGACACAACCACTCACAGAACAGCAACTAACATCACCTATGCCTTGCTTATAAACCTTCCCTTCCTCCTTCACCACATAACTAACTCTAACCACCAGAAAACGATTTTTTACCTGCAGGAGAATCTGAATTGGTACCTGAGGACTTCGGTTCATTTTTGAACCTCACTTCAGCATAAGTGATTTCCGAAGCCATACTGCGAAGAGCCCTTCTGCTTTCTTCAGAAAATCTGTGTCATCCCTTCTTTAAACATCTTATACATGAGATCCAAACATGGTGGTCGACTGTTCTTTCTCTCAACTGGATGAGAGCAGAAGCAATAAATAGGCACATACCCCTGAGACTGTCTCATGAGAATTCAAACCACAGCATGAAACCACTCATTCCACAGAGAGAGGTGCAATCGCCAGGACCAGCACCATGAGAGTTAGTCTTTAAATATACTAAATACAGCTAAGCAGATGTAACAAAAGCAGGAAATCAAAAGGCAAGGGCAAGAAATAGGAAGGAAAGGAAAAGGGGAAATGAGCAATTTAGAGAAGTCTTTCCTAAGAACTGTGCTCTTGAAACTCATCAGCAAAAAAATAAAATTGGTGTTCCACATTCACCCAACCAACTAACTAAGCAAACACTTGTTCATATTGCATTCACCTCCTCATTTCTGGCTGATCAGGCGGCTTCTTGATATCACATTCTAAGATGATCACTGACACAAATATCAGATGACAGCTTCCTCACATTCAAGAGTCAGACCAAGTTTAAATCCTATTCCTTCTGAAGAAGCTCCTCTGTGCTTTCCCCTGATGTTAATAATTATCTCCATCATGAATCTCTATTCATTTTGCTACTGGTCACCACCAGAACTCCTGAAAGCATCTCTATTAGGTGGCAGAAAAGGAGGCATATTTTATTCCACACTTCTCTTTCCCTTTATTCTCCACATACACCAACAAACATCTCTAGGAGGTACATAGGAATATTTTGAACAGTTGGGATAATGGCATGGAATTATATGTGAAGGATAAACTTCAAGTGCTAATTTTTTTTCCAAAAGCCAAGAGGAAAACACATCAAAAACTAAAAGTTTCATGTGGGAACTTTCCACAAAACTGATCTCAGCTCATGCCCACATTCTTTGCTCTCAGCTTTTCCCAAATGATTCCCCTTCTTTTAGTCTCTCCTACCTAAATTCTCCTCCTCAGCATAATACAGATCTTTATATTTATTTCTATATCTAAATATATTGAAAACCATGAGTTCACACTAATAACTCCAATTCCAATCCAATGTCCCAGGTTTCAGTTTAGTAAGAAACCTATTGTCCTTTAACTTTGACTTATTCATTTAATCTTCCAGATGTTACTAATCTCCCACTATTGGTACCAGCCCTCTTCTACTAAAACATCCTTCTCTTCTTGGTTGAGCTCTGATTCCCCAGTCCTAAACCCTGTCCCCAGCACTGATGTTCTCCTCACTCTTCTTGGATATTCCTGAACAGGGCCAGCTAACACCCTCCCCAGTGCAGACTCCTCACCTTGTTGAGGTTCTAAAACCCTGAGCTGAGCCATCACTCCACAGGAAAACCTCCTTTACTCTGCTTGTGCTCTGATTCTTGATGCTAATCTCCTAGCCATAACTTAGCCTCCCTGAGGCTCCAACAGCCCACACGAGGTTAACTCCATGGGTAGAAGCCCTCCTTACCCTGTAAGGCTCTGTCTCCCACTCTGATGTATCCTACCATACAGAAAACCTCCTTATTCTGCTCAGTTTCTGAAACTCACATCAAGTCTACCTACTTCATAGAGAGTTCTCTCATCCTACTTGGGATTTGACATTCCATGACAGGTCCTCCATCACCAGCAAGGATGCCTTTCTTTCACCATATATAAAAAGTAACTCAGCCAGGCATGGTGGTACAGGCCTGTAATCCCAGTCACTCAGAAGGCTGAGGCAGAAGGATTGCAAGTTAGAGGCCAACCTCAGTAATTTAGCAAGGCTCTAAGCAACTTAGTGAGATCCTGTCTCAAAATAAAAAAAAAAATTAAAAGGCTGGGGATTTGGTTCAATTCCCATTACCAAATAACTTAACACAAAATGAATCAAAGACTTAAATATAAGACCAGAAAACTATGAAACTCAAAGAAGAAACAACATTTCAGGGCATCAGTATGAACAATGATATTTTTTCTTTTTTTTTTTTTTGGCCATGCCAGGTATTAAACCCACAGAGCCATATCCTCAGCCATATCCTCTGTGGCTCTGCCACAGAGCCATATCCTCAGTCCTTTTTATTTTTATTTTGACAAAAGGTATCCCAAAGTTGCCCAGGCTGGCCTCAAACTTGCAATCCTCTTGTCTCAGCCTCCTGAGTAGCTGGGATTACAGGTGTGTACCATAATGCCTGGAGAAAAAGAAAGAGAGAGAGAGAGAGAGAGAGAGAGAGAGAGAGAGAGAGAGAGAGAAAGGAAGCAAGGAAGAAAGAAAGGGAGAGAAAAGAAAAAAGAAAGAAGGAAGAAGAGGAGAAATAAATAAATATATATAGAGAGAGAGACACACACACATGAAAATATAAGGAACTCAAGAAACTCAACAACAAAAACATAAATCATCCAAAAATAATTAGTAAATGATCTCAAAAGACATTTCTTAAAAAATGCACAAATGGTTGACAGGTATATGAAAATAGGCTTAACATCACTAACCATCAGGGAAATGAAAATAAACACCACAATGATATATAATTTCACCAAAACTAGATGAGCTATTATCAAAAAAAAAAAGAAGAAGAAGGATGTGGAGGAGGAAAAGGAAAAAAGGATGAGGAGGGGAGGAGGAGAGGAGGAGGTATGTGGGAAGAAGAGGAAGAAGAAATGCTGTAAGGATGCAGAGAAAAGGGAAGTCTTATACACTGCTGGTAAGAATAAGAATTAGTGCAACCATTATGTTAACAATATGAAATCTACTCAATAAATTAAAAATGGATCCACCATATGATACAACTACCCTACTTCTGGATATATATTCAAAGAAAATGAAATCAGCTTACCAAAGAGTTACCTCCAGTCATATTTACTGCTGCACTATTCACAATGGCTATGATATGGAACCAACTGAGGTGTTCAACAATGGATGAATGGATTTTTTAAAATGTGCTTAAATACACAAGGAAATATTATTCAGCCATATAAAAGAATGAAAATCAATAATTTTCAGCAACATGGATGGAACTGGAGGACATTGCATTGAGTAACATAAGTCATACACAGAAAGACATAGACTGCAACCTCTTGCTTATATATAGTAGCTAAAAAGTTGGTCTCCTAGAAATAGAGGTATAATAGTAGTTTCCAGAGTCTTGGAAATATGTGAAGGTAAGAGGGATGGAGAGATGATGGTTAAGGAGTTCAGGATACAAGGATAGAAGGAATAACTTCTCAGGTTCTATAGCACAGTAGGATGACTAGGGTTGATCACAATTCATGAAGTGCTTCCAAATAGCTAGTAAAGGGAATTTTGAATATTCCCAGAACAAGGAACTGATAAATGTTTCAGGAGATAGATATGCCAATTACAATGATCCAATTATTGCATGTTGTACATGTGTATTGAAGCATCATATTCTTCCACATAAAAGTGTTGTCAATTAAATATACATTTTTAAGAGAGAGAGAAAGTTTTAATATTTATTTTTTAGTTGTCGGTGGACACAACATCTTTATTTTATTTTTATGTGGTGCTGAGGATCAAACCCAGCGCCCCACACATGCAAGACGAGCGCACTGCCGCTTGAGCCATATCCCCAGCCCTAAATATACATTTTTTAAATCAGTAAGTAAAACTTGACAAAATCCTGGTTGTACAGAACAGTTATGATGAAAATGTTGAGGACAACTGAGGCAATTTTTAGTACAGACAAGGAAGCACAAAATATTAGAAAATGATTGTTAAGCTTAAGAGTGGTAATGGTATTAGGATTTTTGTGGTGGAATGACAGTTTTAAAATATGAGTACTTAAGTATTTAGAGGTAAAATGTTATATATAAAACTTATTCTCAAATCATCCAGCAGGTACTATATAGAGAGATATATATTCAAATGTTCACAATTGTTAAACATAAATGATGGTTATATGAACATTAATTATACCATTCATTCAACTTCTGTTTGAAAATACTCATGATAAAAAATTTGAGGGGAGGGCTGGGGCTGTAGCTCAGTGGCAGAGCACTTGCCTTACACATGTGAATCACTGGGTTCGACCCTCAGCACCACATAAAAATAAACAAATAAAATAAAGGTATTCTGTCTATCTACAACTACAAAAAAAATTTTTTTAAAGAGTCAAAACTTAAAAAAAAAAAAGTGAGGAGAAAATCCCAGGCCACTGTCTACAGGTTTGAGTACAAACTTGTATGACCTATGATGAGAAGAATTCTCCTAGCCAATAATTTAATTTAAAAATTTATCTAAATCAGATAATAACACCCCGCAAAAAAAAAAAAAGCACAGAAATACTCATGCAAAACAAATAGAAAAAGATTTCCCAGTAGGACACTAAAAATTTTGAAAACACATGCCAATTCAACCAGTCCTAAATGGATAATCCACATGGGTAAATGAGAGAAAATAGAAGAATACGAAAATTACTGTAAAGCAAGTGATGTTTTAAATGATTAAAGACCAAAAAATGTAAACCAGAAAAAAAATCAAAAAAAGTCACACTTGAAAAAGAATTAACCAACTTTTATAAATAGTCAATGAAACTAGAACTCACCAACTAGAAGAGCTGGAAAAGGGAGAAAAGGGAAGGAAAAGAACAAAGAACAGAATTTACAGTAACAGATTTCATAATAAATTATGAGGAAAAATAGTATGACATTGTTAAATACAAAAACAGAACAGCAGAATAAAATAGAGTTCAGAAATATATCAATATACTCATGGGAATTTTATATCAATATACTCAAAAGAATTGCTTAAGACACTTGGAAAAATGAGAAATTATACCCCATTTGATTCAAATGTATGATATTTCAAGATCACTGTATTGTCATGAACAACTAATAAAAAAAAAAAGAATTGTTTAAGAAATAGTGTTAGTCGCAGGGTTTCCCAGAGAGCAGGTAGGGTGAGTCTGCCTGTCTCTGTGGGCTTTAGCACTTTCAGAGGCTGTGACCAGCCAGGACCCAGGGCTCCTCCCCAGCTCCCTGCAGGAACAGTAACATTGGACAAACAAGAACTGGCTTTGAGTCACTTACTTACAGTCTGTTTTTCCTGCAGAGAGGGAGAGGGGGAGGGAAGGAAATAAAAAGAAATAGTGTGAAAGTCTCTAATACCAGTGACTCGGGAGGCTGAGTCAGGAGAATCTCAAGTTCAAGACCAGTCTGCTGGGCAATTTAGATCCTCTCTCAGAACAAAATTTATAAAAGGGGTGGATGATGTGGCTCAGTAGCAGAGTGTCCCTGGATTTAATCCCCAGTACCAAAGAAAGAAAGAGAGAAAAAAGGTGAGAAATTATTTAGAAGAAACAAATATATTTAAATCTTGACCTCACATAATATACAAAAATAAATTCTGGATGAATTGAAACCTCATTATATTTACGAAATTACAGAAGTATTCAATAAAATATATGTATAATCATGGAGTTGGAAGACAATTCTAAGTTTAACAAATTCCCAGACTTCCAATAGAAAAACTGACAAATTTGACTACATGAAAATTAAGTTTCTTATTGACAGATGAGAACACAAGGCCAAGAGACAAGTGGTGCTTTAGGACAACGTGTTTAACTGGAAAAAGATTAATATCTAAAGTACACCAAAAGATGCTACAAATGCAACAGAAAAGTGAACCCAAGGGAGGGGGCAGGGGGTTAGCAAGGATGGTGGAATGTGATGGACATCATTATCCAAAGTACATGTATGAAGACATGAATTGGTATGAACATACTTTATATACAACCAGAGATATGAAAAATTGTGCTGTATATGTGTAATAAGAATTGTAATGCATTCTGCTGTCATTTGTTTTTAAAAAAAACAATTAAAAAATTTTTAAAAAAGAAAAGTGAAACCAAAAAATACACAGGCTAATTCACAGGAAAACCAGATTGTAAATAAAAAATATGAAAAGATCACAACTTCAATATAATAAAAGAAATGCATAAGTAATATTTTTCACCCAATATATTTACTATATAATTTTAAAGTAATGTGTTGGCAAAGTAAATAGAGAAACAAACATTCTGAGGACTTACATTGGCATATAAATTAAGCAGAAGATAATGTAGCAAGAAACTATCAAAAACTAAAATGTGTCACTTTTTACCTAGCAATTCTATTTCTAGGGAATATGTCCTTTAAATTTTTCATTTAAGTATAACAATACATAAAAGATGTTTAATGATTTACTAAGTATTTTAAAATTAGGAATTCTGGAGGGGGGGATACAACTCAAGAGTAGAGACCTCACCAAGCATACATGAGGCTGAGGGTCAATGCCCAGCACACAAAACAAAATTAGAAAAATGATATTATCAATGAAGGCAGTGCTTAAATAAATTGCCATATATTCACATATTGGACAACTATTTAGATGATAAAAAGGATGAATTATACATAAGAAAGAGAAGTATATACAAATATATGGACAAAGTATTTCAAACCTTATAAATATTTAAGAGTAAAAATTTACATATGGTATACACTTTACTTTATCAAAGAACGTACACATAAGCAGATACACACATTTACACAAAAATATGAATTAAAAGGTGTCTAAAAAGATACATATAAAATTATTGACAGTGATTGACTTTGCAGAAGGAAACCAGGAACAGAAAAAGGCACACAAAGAGGGTTTCACACTTTGCATTACATATTTCTTTATCACTTGAATCTTTTAGAATGTATTATTTCTGTAATTTAAAAATAAAAAATTAGAGCTTTCTTCCATAGTTAAATAAAAATTCTAAATTCTGATTTACTATGCTCATTATAAATCCCAATGTCCTTCATAATATGCTTCAACAAAAATTCTAACAAGCAACTAAGTTGAATTTCCTAAATATTCTGAAAGTAAAAACTTTTAAAATCTAGATTAACTATTATATTAAATGAAACATCACAATTATCTGTCAATATGAGTTTCAGCTATACTCACTTTTCTGTTCACCACTAGTTGCTGTGTTTCCATTTTCCCTCATTGGTTTTTATTTACTAAGGCTTTATCATGCACCAAACACTATCAGGGGATAGGGGGAGAAACACAAAAGATTTCTACAGTGAAAGTGCAAGGTTTAGTAACAGGCATGTAAAGAGGTAAGTTCAACACAGTGGGAAAGGCACAATACTAGACTATATTCTATGTATGTGGTACACACAGGAGGAAGAGCTGGTCTTTGCTGGAAATTATTATAAGGTTTCTACAGTAGATAAATAGGAACCTAAATAGAAGCACAGCAATAAGATTTCCAGCAACTATGACAAAGCATTTAAGGTACATTGAAGCCATGCAGTCATTTGGGACAAAAGGACAGAGCATGCATAAAATAGAGCAGCATATCATTGAATCAGTATGGCTGGGATATTAAGATAAATATACTACTTCCCCATTTAGCATTTATTAAAATATAATTCTTAATTATTTTGTATACTTACAGCATTTATTAAACTATAATTCTTTTTTATATAATGATGGGATTTATTATTACATAATCTTACATGCACACAATATAACAATAAAATTTGGCCAATCACCCCCCCCCCC
>NW_026000173.1:716859-721247 GCF_001458135.2 Marmota marmota marmota
CCCCCCCCCCCAGCATTTTCCCCCACCCCTTGATCCCTTTCCTCTACTGATTGATCTTTGATTTTCATGAGGTCGGCTCCCATCTTTTTTTTCCTTTTTCCTCTCTGTCTTCCACATATGAGAGAAAACAGACCCTTGACCTCCTGAGTTTGACTTATTTCACTTAACATGATGGTCTTTAGATCCATTCATTTTCCTCCAAATGAAATAATTTCATTTTTCTTTATGGCAGAATAAAACTCCATTGTGTCATTGTGTGTGTGTGTGTGTGTGTGTGTGTGCGCGCGCGCGCGCGTATCAGCTTTCCTTTATTCATAATGAGGTATTGAAGTAGGCCACAATCAATTCATTAATCATTATCTTTGATACTAGTGTCACCATAGATACAACTAGGTAAAATTTTATTTAAACTCTTTATGTCTGTGTTCCTCATCTGTAAGATATTTTTAAAAAAACATATTATCTACTTTGGGGAGGAGGGTGTGCAAAGATAAATGAAACAATCTATACATAATAATTAATTAGTATCTAGCAAATGACTTCTGCTCAAAAAAATACAGGGTGAAAAGGCAGTTGGATTGGGATTTTTTGTATTTTGAGATTTTTGTTTTTGTACTGGAGATTGAACCCAGAGGTGCTTTACCCCTGAGCACATCCCAGCCCTTATTTTTTGAGACAGGGTCTTGCTAAGTTGATTAGCACCTCCCTAAATTGCTGAAGGTGGCTTTGAATTTGCAATCCTCCTGCCTCAGCCTCTCAAGTCACTGAAATTATAAGCATGCACCACTGTGCCCAGCTGGATTTCTTAATTCTACAAAAAGCTATATAATATAAAGCTATTTTAAAAAAGGGGCTGTGCAGAATTACCAAGACAGAATGAAGATTTCAGCCCTCACTTATATCAAACTGGTCTGGTGAGGTAGCTCTCCAAAGCATGTCTCACATCATTCCTTACTCCATTCCTCCCTATCAGCTGGTTTCTCCTATTTCATTCCTCACTCTGGGACACCTACCTCAGTTCTACTACAACATCTCTTTGCCCTAACACTTACCATCCCATTAAACACCCTGACAGCAGGAATGAGAGAGTCACCCAAGCAGCATTAGTAGTAGCAAAGGAGGGAGTAGTAGCAGATATTTACAAGGAACTTACCATGTACCAAGTCCTATTCCAAGCACTTTCATTTTTCAATTAATGAGGGTACCCATCATGAAGCTGATTGCCTCAAGAAAAAAAAAAATCATAAACATTTTAATTGTTTAACTTATTTTATTATCACATAACTCTATGAAGTGGGTACTGTTTTGCATATGAGGAAACTGAGGTGAACAAGGACAAATAATTAGTCTGAAATCTAAAAGCCAGTACATGAGAGAGCAAATTTAGACCAGAGGCAATGTCTCCTCCTAAATCTGTGTCCCTGATTACTACTCTTTACCATATAATCTATTATTTACCATAATAACCTATTATGGGTGGAGCTGGGGCAGAAGAGCATGTTATTTATAAATGTAGTTGCCATTCAAATATTTACTTAAGTATCAGTCTGAAGGAAGTATCATTCTGTATTTCACTTTCTGCCTCCCCAAACAGCTGTTTCCTACATTCTTAACAAATTTTGGAATATATACTGGCTCAGACTCCACAGATAAAATTCACCACCACAGTCTTAATTTTTCTCTCTTTTTCAACGTTTCCCTTCCTCATGAAGTATGAGCAGGTCCTACAATTCTGAGAGTTGCTAGAGGGAGCATGCCCTCTAGTGGTCCCATGCTATCTTACAGTCAGATGCAACCTCCACATAGAATAATCAGTGATCTTTCTTTCCTACCACAGGTGCCCGGGCAGAACACACATAAGAACAAAGAAAATATCGAAAAGCAAACAAAGAAACCAATAGTGAGTCTAAGTGCACTATTTTGTTTAATAAAATGATGCTATCAGTAGATTAATTGAGCAAAACATTAATTATTGAGCAAAACATTGACAATTAATTTACTACTGACTCAGATGCAGGCAATACTTATATACTAGAACTTTTTAAAATATATGCTATCTGGATATCCTGTATATTTCTAAAGATAACTGAAAATGATAACCCTGTAAATTTTCTGAAATAAGTGGCAGACCACAAAATGGCTGTGAAAACCATCATAAGCCTATTATATCCCCAGGCTTAAGGACCCACAGGTAAATAAAATGTTCTCTTTTTCCTCCTATTTTTCAAGAGAATATATGACTGATGGGGAGAATGACTCATATCACAAATGGTCTATATTTTTGTTATGTACAATTAAGAGGCAATAATGTGAATGGATTTAAAATCTTCCCCAAAAAAAAACATAACCATGAAAAAAGTGATCTTAGCCAGTAATAACTAAATGAGGTTTAAGCTACCAATTTATCATAATGTATTATATAATGCCCAGTGGCTTTTATGATGATCAAAAAGTCTTTTTTGTTTTCTTCTTTTTTTATTTGTTCTTTTTAGTTATACATGACAGTAGAATATATTTTGACATATCATACATATGTGGAGTATAACTTATTTTAATTAGGATCCTATTCTTGTGGTTGAACATGATGTGAGGTTACACTGGTCATGTATTCATATATGAACACAGGAAAGTTATATCCAATTCATTCCGCCATCTTTCCTATTCCCATCTCCTGTCCCTTCCCTTCATTTCAGAGAGTCTATTACCAAAGTGAAATTTATCTTTATTGCTGCTTATTTGGCCTTCTCTTACTGACTCGGGATCACAAAAATGAGGTTTTCTATAATAATTCCAAAAGAATATAAAAAATATTTAAGTCATGTCTCCATAAGCAACTCAAATAAAAAAATTAGTAAAAGAAGAGAAAAAAAATGACTTAATGATTTATAGTCCCTCTTCAGGGAAATCATCAATTCAACAAGTACTTAATAAACATTTACCACCTACAATGATGTATGGAAAGTAATGAAAGCAGATAAAAAGAAAACATTGTTCTTATATGCTAAAGAGGTAACAAACTTGCAAAGAAAGAATTTCTTTTTTTAATTTATTCTAATTTGTTACACATGACATCAGAATGCATTTCAATTCATAGTACACATACAGAGAACAATTTTTCTGGTTGTACACAAAGTGTAATGAGAGAATTTCAACAGCAATTCAAACAAAATGAGGAACTTCATCTCTCAGACTGAGAGGATGGTGAATGTGTCATGAAGCAGTATCTGAGCTAGACTCACACAGTGGGAAGGATTTCATCAGGCAGGTAAGGTATGCATATATGATGATGATGATGATGATGATGATGATGATGATGATGATGAGTGTTTCTATGGCTCTGTAGTATAATTTGAGGTCTGGTATTATGCTGCCTCCTTCCTCAGGATTGCACTGGCTATTCTGGATGCCTTGTTTTTCCAAATAAGTTTTAGAGCTACTTCTTTTCTAGAAGTACAAACTGTTTATCAGAGCCCTAATTACTCAGCTTGAACCAGACCAATGAAACCTTTAATGCTGAGGAGGGTGAAAGGTCAAAGACAGAAGTTTTGACTCCTGGAATAGCACTACCAAGTGGAGAGAAATTCCCATGGGCTCATCCTCCTGCCTGAAGTGCTGTTCTTGTCTTGATAAAATACCTCCATGAGAGTGCTCATTACGGGAGGAATACCTTGACAAATTTAATCAAGCTCCACTTTCAAGGGTCACAACTCCAGCAGACTGTTCAGCAAGTGACTCAGAACAGTGTCTTATGCAACAAGAACAATCCAAAGTCTAAAAGTGGCCTACTATAAAAGGGACACAATATGTAAAAATACAGTCTTTTGATGGCTGACAAATAGATCTTACCCAAATGCTCTGTGCCACAGAAAACATCAGATATTTGCTTATACTGGTAGAAACCTTCTCTGTGCAGGTCAAGGCTTATTCTATCAGAGCAGAAAAGACTTTTGAAACAACTAGAGTCTTCATGAAGGAACTTATCCCAGAGCTTGAGCTCCCCTTACCAATGAGAGTAATAACAGACCGTCTTTCATTACATGAATGACCCACAAGTAAGCAAAATATTGGATTTTCAATGGAAGTTACATACACCTCCCACTGCTTTAACTGCTACCTCAGGCTGCATAACCTCCCCTCCCCCAGTCTTCTCTCAATGAAGCTCAGGATCCCAAACTCCTCAAGGCTGCACCGGACTCACCGCGGAGACAGATAATCCTCTCTGTTCACAGCTCCTGGCCTCCACGATCTTGCCTCAGCCACGGAAATCCCACACTATTTTGTGTTGGCAACACATGGCTCCCCCTTCCCACCCCGCCAGCACCTCTGGGGGCGGGGGTAGGAGGGGGGCCGGGGGGAGGCAGGGGGGAGGGGGGCAGGGGGAGGCGAGG
>NW_026000173.1:721272-733347 GCF_001458135.2 Marmota marmota marmota
GAGGGGGAGGAGGGGGGAGAACGAGAGGCAATAGTCGCCTCCTGCTGGTGGAAGGAGGTAGCGCACCGTCCTCCTAGGGTTAATGCCAGCCAGAGACTTCACAGCATGTGAAGGTATCCCCTCACACCCCAGCCTTGTCCATGCCACAAGAGCCCAGGGACTTCACAGAAGTCGTCCTCCATGTCCACCTCCTTCCATATGGAACAGAAAGCCATGATGTTTTTAAGCAGAGCCAGGGAAACCCAAACCCCTTCTCCCTCTGGTGTTTTGAGAACTATAAAGGAGGTGAAGGGGACAAAAAAAAATCAACAAATGGGATGGTATAAAACTAGAAAACTTCTTCACAGCAAAGGAAACAATCGAGAGTGTGAAGAGAGAGCTTACAAAATGGGAGAAAATCTTTGCCACCTGCACCTTAGAGCATTAATGTCCAGGATATATAAAGAACTCAAAAAACCTAACACCAAAAAAACAAATAACCAAATCAATAAGTGGGCTAAGGAACTGAACAGACTTCACAGAAAAAGAAATACAAGCAATCATCAAATATATGAAAAATGTTCAACATCTCTAGCAATTAGAGAAATGCAAATCAAAACTACACTGAGATTTTATCTCACTACCATCAGAATGGCAATTATCAAGAATACAAATAACAATAAATGTTGGCAAGTTTGTGAGGATAAAGGTACACTCATACTTTGCTGGTAGGACTGAAAATTGGTACAACTACTCTGGAAAGCAGTATGGAGATTCCTCAGAAAACTTGGATTGGAACCACCATTTGATCCAGTTATCCCACTCCTTGGCATATACCCAAAGAACTTAAAATCAGCATACTACAGTGATACAGGCACATCAATGTTTACAGCAGCTCAATTCACAATAATCAAGCTATGGAACCAACCTAGATGCCCTTCAACAGATTAATAAATGAAGAAACTGTGGTATATATACACAATGGAATATTACTCAGCCATAAAAAAGAATAAAATTATGGCATTTAGCAGTAAATGGATGGAACTGGATACTATTATGCTAAGTGAAAGAAGCCAGTCCCAAAAAAAAAAAAACAACAGCCAAATGTTCTGTCTGTATATGGATACTAACACACAATAAGAGCGGGAAGAGAAAAAATAGAAGGTCATTCAATTAAGGAAAGGGTAATGAAGGGAAGGGAGGGGGATGAGAATACGAAAGACGGTAGAATGAATCAAACATAACTTTCCTATGTTCATATTGACTACATCACCAGTGTAATTCCATATCATGTACAACCACAAGAATGGGAAGTTATACTCTATGTATGTATACATGTATGTATATATGTATGTATGTCAAAATACACTCTATTGTCATGTATATGTATATCTAAAAAGAACAATGCAAATTTTAAAAAATAATAATGGGAAGAGCCAGGTGCAGTGGCATATGCCTGTAATCCCAGCAGCTCAGAAGGCTAAGGCAAGAGGATCACGAGTTCAAAGCTGGCCTCAGTAAAAGTGAGATGCTAAGCAACTCAGTGAGACTCTGTCTCTAAATAAAATAAGGCATCTTTAATTGTCATGTTATTTCTTTAATTTTAAAAACAGTACATGTAATCCATGGATATTTAGAAAATATGACTGTCTATGTAATAAGTACCCTAAAATTTAACAACTTAAACACAGTTTCTGAGTCAGGAATCTGAGAGTGGCCTAGCTGGGATGTTTTGGCTCCATGGATTCATAAAGTAGTGGTCAAGATGTGGGACAGAACACCCTGGTCTGGAACACCCTCTGCAAAGATGGTTCATTCACATGGCTGTTGGTCGGAGGCCTCAGTTCCTCACTGACTGTTGGCAGATCTAAGTTGCTTTCCACAGAACTTCTTATTCCCTCCAGAGTTAGTGATCCAAGAGAATGTGGTATAAGCTACAATTCCTTTTATGTTCTACCATCAGAAGTGACATCCTATCCCTTCTGCCATATTCCTTTGACTCACTTTCTATCCTTGATGCTGTGTGGCAATGATAGAAAAAAAGAATGAATGCCAGAAGGTGGGAATGATTGGGCTATCTGGCGAGGTAGCCACTGTGGGAGGCCATCCTCGCAAGTGATTCGAGTTACCTCCCTGGCTGGGCACATCCTGTGTCCAGAGATTTCCCCACCCTTCTCAGGTCTGAGGTCTTCTCCATGCAGAGGCAGGTCTGGCCACTACCCCAAAGACCCAATCATCACCCCTGACCTTGGGAATGCTGCCCGCCTTAATCTTCATTGGATGGTATTTTCCCCAGAATTTTTTGTTCCCCAATAAAAGTCCACTCCCTGACGTGTTCTCTTTCTCTCTCTCTCTCTCTCTCTCTCTCTCTCTCTCTCTCCCTCCCTCCCTCTCCCTCTCTCTCTCTCACCTCTTCAGTAAACCTTGCTACCACAATAGGTGGCTGGAGGCTGGAGCTAGGAGGATCCATCCTAGAGCTGGTTTAAAAGTAATTAGAGTCTTGTCTCTTTAATTTAAAACTCCCTAGAGGTTTCTCACCACTTGAACCTTCATTCATGAAGCCAGTGCTGGTTGCGGGCTAACAGCCACCACATATACAGAAGGATATAAAAATTACTCATATGTCTGCCATCCAATCATAATGGATCTTGCCAGTTCTTTTTTCTCCCTCCTATTATAGCAGATCACAAATATTTTTCATGTTATGAAATAACATTTTACATATGATGTTTCTATGTTTGCTTTGTACTCCATGTGTGGGGATGCCAATCTGCTAACATTATTTCATGATTAGCTTGAGTATTTGATGATTATTAATTGTTTCTCATAGTCTTTTGCCATAAACTTTGAGTGCTCTATTTACCTAAAATAAGTTCCTAGAAATGTTATGCCTATGTCAAGGCATGTACACATGATGCCAAAATATTCTCCAGAAAATGTGGACCAGATTTATGCTCCCACTGACAGAGCAAAAAGGTACCAAATTTTTACTTTTTTAAATTTCTTTAATTATGATACAGCACCAAGGTACACCTTGACATAATTCCAAAAACATGGGAATGAACTGCTCTGATTCAGTCCCCAGCAGCTCCTCCTGTGCCTCTCCCCTCCTTCAACTCCACCAATCTTCAATTCATTTACAGTTTGCTTTTGCTTTTTCTAACTAGGTTCCTGTGGATACACCAAATGCCATGACCCACAGTGCACATCCATGCGTGCACAAACAAAATTTCAGTCAGATTCACTCCAGTGTTCTTCCTTTTCCCAGTCCCTTCGTCCTCCTGTGTCCCTTTCATCAAACTCTACTGATCTTTCCTCTATTTTTATGAAATTCCCTCTCCTCTCTTTTTTCACCCCTTGGGAGATCTTTTCTACCCACTCTTAAAAATAGGAGATTAATATTCAGAATATATAAAGAACTCAAAAGACTTATCACCATCACCAAAAAAAATAATAAAACCCAATTAAAAAATGGGCAGAAGAACTAAACAGACACTTATCAAAAGAAGAAATACAAATGGCCAACAAATATATTAAAAATATATTCAACATCTCTAGCAACCAGGGAAATGCAAATCAAAACTACATTGAGATTTCATCTCACTTCAGTCAGAATGGCAATTATCAAGAATACAAGCAATAATAAGTGTTGGCGGGGATGTGGGGGAAAGGTACACTCATACATGGCTGGTGGGACTGCAAATTAGTATAACCACTCTGGAAAGCAGTAAGGAAATTCCTCAAAACTCTAGGAATGGAAACACCATATGACCCAGCTATTCCACTTCAGTATTTTATAGGAATACAGCCACATCAGTATTTATAGCAACACATTCACAATAACCAAGTTATGGAACTAGCCCAGGTACCCATCAATGGACAAATGGATACAGACAATGTAGCATATATACCCAATGCAGTTTTACTCAGTCACAAAGAAGAATGAAGTTATGGCATTTGCTGGCAAATGGATTGAACTGGGCCTGGCTAAATGAAATAAGCCAGACCTAGAAAGTCCAGGTTTGAATGTTTTCTCACATATGCAGAAACTAGAACAAAAGGAGGGGAAGAGGGAGGAGATTCCATGAATCTTCACTGAGAAATCAGTGAAGTAGAGGAAGGGGATGGATGGGGAGGTGGAATGAGAAAAGAGAAGAATGGAACGAAACTAACCAAATTATCCTATGTACATACGTAAATATGCTGCAATGAATTTCATCTTTAAGTATATCTATAATGAACTAATTTTTTTTAAAAAAACTATAAATAAATAGAACAAAGACTAGAAAAATAGAGGAAATTGAACAGGGGGAGAAAGGAGGAAAAGGAGAATCACAGGGGATGGAATCAGAACAAATTATATTTCATCCTTGTATAATTATGTCAAAATGAATCCCAATATTATATATAACTATAATGCACTAAAAAAATGTTTAAAAATCAGTTTTTCCTTTCTGGCCCTTTTGGCTGCACTATCAGTGGCTTAATTTCTCTTGGCCACATAATTATCAACCTTCTGATGTCAAGGTCAGTGTATTTGATTGCCACTTATTTTGGCTCAGATAGTCTGTATTAGCATCAGAATTTCAAGGGCATGTTTAATGTCTTTGTTTTCAGCAGTGAGGTGTCATCTTTCTTTCCAGATAGTTCCATATGCATGTACCATCATTAAAGCATATGTTGAGTCAATATAAATGTTTACCTTCTTTCTTTTGGACAATCTGAGGGCTCTTGTCAGAGCAATTAGTTTAGCTTTCTGGGCTGATGTTTTCAGCAGAAAAGCTTCTGTTTCTAACACCTATTGTTCTGTGACCATAGCTATCCAGCTACCTGCTGACCATTGCCCATGAAATTTCTCCCATTGGTAAAGAGGTCCCAGTCCAGCTCAGTGATAGTTTGATCTCGCAAATCCAACCTGCTAGCATCTATCTACAAGATCTCTGAGTCATGTTGTATTGGTTCATTATCATTTGCTAGCAACCGGGTTGCTGGGTTTAAGATGGAACTAGGTGTTGAGATGGGAGGCATTGTTTTTGTACTGGTTGACATTTGAATTTCCTGATAGGATGGCCTGGTAGCTCTCCATCCTCCCAGCAGTCAGCCATTAGTCATCCTTTTGCTGTATGGTCAAGCTATTTTGACAAATAGGCTGTTAGTCACAGTATGTCTCCCAATGTCCATAAAAGAGTTCTGTGAGCTGTACTTTATCTAAATTCCTTTTGTAAATCAGGCACCTAGGGCAGAGATTGTAATGAGACTTTGTTTTAACTTCTCAAAGGTAGTTTGATATTCTGGGGTCCAAGTGAAAGATTTAATTCCTGCTCTTTTTAAGGTCTTATATGGGGGTTAACTATTAGGTACCCAAATATGGCAAAATCTTGACATTCTCGGGAACCCATATAACTGTCTCTGGTTCCTGGATTCTCTAAGGTTCAAGATAGTCTGCTTTGGAATGGGAGAAAATCTTCAACACACACGCCTCAGATACAGCACTGATATCCAGGATATATAAAGAACTTAAAAAACCTAACACCAAAAAAAAAAAAAAACAAATAGCCAAATCAATAAATGGACTAAGGAACTGAACACTTCACAGTAGAAGAAATAGAATCAATCAACAAATGTATGAAAAAATGTTCATCATCTCTAACAATCAGAGAAATGCCAATCAAAACTCACTGATATTTTATCTCACTCCAATCAGAATGGCAATTATCAAGAATACAAGCAATAATAAGTGTTGGTGAGGATGTAGGGGAAAAGGTACACTCATACATGGCTGGTGGGACTGCAAATTGGTACAACCACTCTGGAAAGCAGTATGGAGATTCCTCAGAAAACTTGGAATGGAACCACCATTTGACCCAGCTATCCCACTCCTCAGTTTATATCCAAAGGACTTAAAATCAGCATACTATACTGACACAGCCACATCAAGGTTTATAACAGCTCAATTCACAGTAGCTTAAGTGTGGAACCAACCTATATATCTAGATTCCCTTCAACAGATGAATGGATAAAGAAACTATGGTTACACAATGAAATATTATTCAGCCTTAAAGAAGAATGAAATTATGGCATTTTCAGGTAAATGGATGGAGTTAGAGAATACCATGATAAATGAAGTAAGCCAATTCCAAAAAACCAAAGGCCAAATGTTTTCTGATATGTGAATGCTGATCCATGAGAGGATGGAAAGCGGGGACAAAGAAAAATGAAGGAACTTTGGTTTGGGAAGAGGGGAATGAAGGGAAGGGAGATCGATGGGAGTGGGAAAGATGGTGGAATGAGATAGACATTATTACCCTATGTACATGTATGATTACACGGATGGTGTGACTTTACATCATGTATAAGCAGAGAAATGAAAAGTTGCTCCATTTATATACAATGAGTCAAAATGTATTCTGCTGTCATGTATAACTAAACTGGAACAAATAAATAAAAATAGGCTGCTTTGGATATGACATCAAACTTTGGGTTTGTTGGCTAATCTGGAATCCCAGATAGGTGACTTATTTACAAAACTTAGCCTTTTTAATGGACACCTAATATCCACATGAGGCAGGGTGGTTTAGTACAGCAATAGTGATTGAAATGCAGTGTTCATAGTCAAGGCAGGCCATAAGTAGATTATCCACATATTCCAAAAGAATTTCTGGATCTATCTGTAACCTTCACCGGTCTTTTGCTAGACTCTCATTAAACAGAGTTAAGTGAGGTTTTTAAGTCCCTGATGTAAAACTGTCCAATAAACTGGGTGGTTAATTTGGTGGTACTGAGGTCCTATCTTTCAAAAGAAAACAGTAATTGGGAATTTCTTTCCAGTGGGATGCAAAAGAATACATCCTTTAAATCTGGCATTATTAAACGAGCCATGGTTACCTGACACTGTAGTCAGCAGGTTATAAGGATTTGGTACTATGGGTTTATTATGGTTTAAATGTGGGATGTCCTCCAAAATCTAATGTGTGAGACAATTCAAGAAGATTTGGAGGTAAAATGACTGGGTTATGAAAGCTTTAACCCAATCTGTGAATTAGTCCTGTGATAGGGATTAACTGGTAACTGTAGGCAGGTAGGGTGTGACTAGAGGAGGTGGGTCCCTGGGGGCATGCCTTTGGGGTTTTTATTTTGTTCTTGTTGAACACAGGGAGCTCTCACTCTCTCTCCCTCACTCTCTCCTTCCTGGTGCCAGTTCCCACCTGCTTTCTTCCTCCACACTATTCCATCATGATGAGCTGGTTCATCTCACGACCTGAGGAATGGAGCCAGCTATCTATAGACTGAGACCTCTGAAACCATAACCCTGAAATAAACTTTTCCTCCACTAATTGTTCTTGTCAGGTCTTTTGGTCACAGTAACAAAACTTCTGACTAAAACAGAGCTAAATATACTAAACAACATTATGTATAGCTCTCAGGCTTTGAACAAATCATTACGCATAATGTGATGGGGTTATTTTGTTGTTGGAGGTATATGTCATTGTTGTTGGAGGTGGGGGGGGGGTGTGCACGTGCATGTGTATTTTACACAGGCAGGATTGGAATACTGTAGGGGAACTGGTAAAGCTAACTCAATCTGTTTTTTAAAAATGTATCCAAAAGACGCTGGATCACTAGCGATGCCTCTATTTTAAGGTAAGGGAGGCATATTGTTTCTTCTTGGGACAAGTTACCTCCTCCTTAAGCAAAAGTCTGGCTGGGAAAACCTGATCATTCTTTCCAGGGTCCCTTAGCCCACACAGCCTTACTCACTTTTTAGCAGACCTCTAGCAGAACAGGCTCAGCTTCCTTTTCCTGGGTGGCAAGTGAAAGCTGGAATCAGAGCATGTTTTCTGGTGGCACTTGCAACAAGAGTTGTTACCTTTGAGATAGGGCAAAGGATAGGTAGCTAATTATCAAAGAAAAAGAAATGGTAGATAGCACCTCCCATCACCCCTCACCAGGATGCTAACAGCTTCCAGGGAAAGAATGGTACTTTCCAACACAAGCAATCACACCCTGTAGCAATCACACACTTCCTGTCTTTTGGTCACCTTTTGGTCACACAGGCACAATGGGAGGAGGGGGCAAGAGATGAAAGAAAACCTAAAATCTATAAAGGAACAAGACACCCCCATTCCCTCAGGCACCAGCTCTGGACCCCCTTCTCTCCACAGAACTAACTCTCTCTCTCTCTCTCTCTCTCTCTCTCTCTCCCCTCTTGCCCTCACCACCCCACCCTCTCTCTTATGTTTCTTTTCTTTTTTTATTCATTTATTAACTTTATTCAACATGGATTTACCATGCATTTAATATACAGTGGGTACAAAGTAGATTCTAAAAACACTTTGATCAAAATTGCACATATTCTGTCTTCTCAGGAAGCCTGTGGACCAGTAGGGAGTATGTACTCAGAATATTCACACAAATGAAAACTTCATTGTTGTATGTAACATGAAGGAGGTAGACAGTGTTATAGAGTGTATAATTGAAGGCTTTGTCCAATGAAGGAGTTTTGGGGAGGTTTCCTAAAGAATTAATGGTTAAAGTATGACTTGCTGGAGAAAGTCAGGCCCTCTTATCCCCTCTGAGCCTGCTCACCACAGCTCCAGGCCTACCTCCACAGGAAGATCTCTTCTGTTTCTTAAATAAACTTTGCTTTCTGCTCTTGCCTTAGCATTTTTTGGGATGTTTAATCTTCAACACCTGGGGAACAAGGAACTTATCCTGATTTTCAAAACTGGTATCACTTTTGCAGGGAGAACATTATCTGACTATCTAATATACGTAGCAAATCTCTTCCCAGGAGAGGGATTGGACAATATGACATATAAAGTTAATCATCTTTCTTCTCCCAGTTTGCATTCAAGGGTTTGGAGCCTGACTTATCACTCTTCTCGTTATCACAATGCATCAACTTTACATGAGTTATTCATTTTCAATTATACCAACAGACTCTCTTACCTTTTTTTCTCAGTAGGCATATTGATTTTCAATGGAAGGAGCCCTTTCCATTCTTTTCTTTAGGCTTCCTTGAAGATCCAAGTTTGTTGGAGTTGGCTTTAGTTTTTGTTCCTCCCAGGCACTGCACACCTGAAAAGCAATATCAACTAGCTGCAAGGGGTTTATGTCAATTGCCCCGTTTGCCCACTGAAGTTTTTTTGTATGTCTGGGGCTCCCTGTCCAGTTAAGGTCACACTGACCATACAGAGATTCTTAGGAAAGTCTCTGTTCAGAAACCAACAGGACAAAAAGGCAGGTGTGCCTGCATACATGGGGACTCCAGGAGGCCCTTTCCCACTGCTCAACTCTGTAGACAACACTCAGGGCTCTACCCAGAAGTTTTTTCTGACAGGCAAAAACTCAGCAGCTCAGAGGAGCAGACACAAGACAGAGGAGCAAGTATGGGAGGACTTGCCTCTCACTGTCATGGGGAGCTGCCTCAGAAAACACTCTAAGTCCGAATTCAAACAAAAGAGAGCTTTATTTATGTGGCCAGGGTCTGTCACCCACCCACAGAGACTGATTCTTTGTGGGAGAACAGCAATTTCCTGGCCTGTGTCTTGGGAATTTAAGGATGAAAACAACAATTCAGGGGCTTTTCTCAACATCATGTAAGCAAGCCAGTTACAGAAGCTTAAAAAAAAAAAAAAAACAGCTTAACCACATCTCAAGTCCGAAAAAAATGTTAGACCATCGTATCCTGAGTTTCAGCTGAGCCAGGAAATAATCTATTTCAAAGTCATGTAGAACCATAAAAGTACTCAAACCCAGGACATAGCTCACCATGACCACCACCATATCCTGAGTTGGGCACATTCTATGGGATACAAAGTACAGAAAAACAATTTTTTATAAGAAGACAGCTTTCGTTTCTGTTTCTCAGAAATGGATCATGTAACAGTTTTTTATAGAAAGAATAGCAAAATGGAGTCTTAAGCCCGTCTATGACAGTTCTTGCTTTATAATTGTCTTATCTTATCAAAATCTTATATCTATAATCTATGTTTTACCAATCAATAACCTATAACTTACACTCTTACTGATTTTATAGATTAGTTTACACCACAACATCACCATTACCCTGGCCCCTGGTTACACTCAGGGCCAGGGGGGCTTCATCCCAGATGCTGAGGCCAGACAGGTGACTATCTCTATGCAGGCATGGCCTCTGCTGCTGGTTGTATAGCTGCAGCTTAGCCTAAGAAGTCCTGGACCTTCAGCTTTTGTTGAGCCAGGCCTTAGGATTCTACAGTTACTCAGCTTATTTTTGTAACATCTGATTTTTCCAGAGCTGAAGAGGTTGCAGATTTTTTTCTCTACTCTAACTCTGTTTTTGAGCCATACCTGAGTCCCCCAACACAAACACACACACACACACACACACACACACACACACACACACTTATGCAGTCATTTAGCCTGACAGTCCTCCTGTGCAGTTTTTCATCCTGTCAGTCTCCCCATGCATTTAGGTTGATAGAATACTGTCATAGCAAGAATTATTCTGCCCCCATAATGGGTGTTCCCTTGGCCAAATGGGGTGTTCTATCACATCTTAAAAGAAGAGACCATTCCTCTTCCCAGGTCATAATATAGTGGTGCTGACACCCACTACCACATCCTTTTTGGCTGGCAGCCCCCACCCACCATGGATAAGGACGTTGGAAGGCAGGGCAGAGGCCAAGTCCCCTTTGCCCATTCCTCTATAGCCCAGGAGCTTTTCTAGAATTTTTCTTCCTCACCAGGGATGGTGTTCCTGATCCACAGAAGGATGGTCTGTGATTGCCTGGGGCTGGGTTGAGAAGCAGTGCCAGGCCTGCCAGCCTGGGTTGAAAGGGATTTAACTTTTTCTTCTTGTGCCCTTCTATCCTTGCACACAAGAGAAAGTGCCCTTTCTTTCACCATCAATTTAGTTCCTAACTGTTTGTATTCCCTATAATGCAACTTCAGAAATACCTGCACATATATAATATAAACTCGTTCCTCTTAAACTTGTTCCTCTGGCAAGCCAATTCCAACTGCAAGGCTGTATAATAATTCAGAATAACATTCAATGGCTAGACATCTTTACATTTTTATCTAATCATAGTCTTAGACACACACGTGACCCTTTCAGTTATGATTTTTCCCAAGAGACTACCAGTGTGATCAATGCAGCATTGCCAATGTCTTAAAGGGCCAGTGACAGATAAAAACAAAAAGCAGACAGACAACAAGAGGGAAATCCCTAAAACCAGGACTAACAGATAGAAACTTTTAAAACAGGAGGACTCCAAGATGGCCGCGAATAGAGTGCATCACACCCCGTGTACCACGTCACTGCGCAGGTGAATAACGAGTTAGAACGACAAAAATCTATCTTGTTAGGAATTTACAGCAAAATTGGGGTACACCGAAACCTAGAGGAAGGATTTCCAGCACCGAGGTCCGGTAATTGAGTCTCAAACACTAACCAACTGTGCGACCGGAGATCCAGGCTGACTGATCCACGCGGCCCGCCCTGCGGCTACAGACGGCGGGGTGCCGCCGAGAAGTGACCAGCAAGCAGAGAGAAACATTGCTAAGGATTCTGTGGAATCCTGCCGGCTGCGCCCTCACTGAGCCCCGGGCTGAGTTCGGGATTACAGACGGGGAAGGAAGCGGTCCAGTTCTATCCCCCACAACAGAAACTCCACCAACGAAGCCACCGGCCACCATCTTGGAGAGCTGACGTAACCACCATCAGTCTCCGACAGATTGCAACAATAAAACAGGTGTGTGTTACTCAGCCGATCTCCCATACAGCGGGGAATTCGCATAAAATCTCTCCTAGACTTTCCGGGGGAGGGATTATCAGAACGAGCCTGCATAAAGACATGGGGGAAAGCTAGAGACACCTGACCTCCAACTCCCCCTCCCATCAGCGGCAAAAACAAAACCTGTCTTGCCAGCACTGGGGAGGGGCAAGCGGAAAAAATCAAAACAATAGAGTGCCTGGGTTCCAATAGCCACCCTCCACACCCAGCAAACAGCAGGCCCAGAGTACAGTTTGAACTGCCGAGGGGCATCACTCAGGGGAAGACTGGTCTAGCAGAAGAAACCAGGACTAGCCGGAGAAACCAGGGGACT
>NW_026000173.1:738281-764507 GCF_001458135.2 Marmota marmota marmota
CAGTCACTAATAGGCCATTATGTAAAAATGTGAGTGTGTAACCGATGTGATTCTGCAATTTGTATTTGGGGTAAAAATGGGAGTTCATAACCCACTTGAGTCAAATGTATGAAAGATGATATATCATGAGCTTTGTAATGTTTTGAACAACCAATAAAAAAAAAGAAACTTTTAAAACAGAAAGACAAGATAGGGGATAACCCACAATCAAGAAAAACAATCTTTAATAAATGTTGCTAAGAAAAGGCAATATCCACATTAAGGAGAATGAAATTTGAAACTTATATCTCCCATGTATACACACAAAAAAAATCTCAAAATAGATTAAATACATAAGTATAAGACTAAAACTATGAAGCTATTATAAGAAAACATGTGGAAAACTTAATGACATTAATCTGGAGGAAAAATATTTTTGGTTAAGACCTTAAAAGTGTTAGGCAATGAAAGCAATAGACAAATAGGATTACATCAAATTTTTTGCACAGAAAATAATAGAGAAAACATACAAAATGGATGAAAATATTTGCAAATTATACATCTGATAAGAGGATATCATTCAAAAAATAGGGAACTTACATAACTCAACGGCAAGGAAAAACATGATATGATCAGAAAACGAACCAAAGAATTAAGTAGACATTTCTCAAAAAAAAAAAGTCTGCTATGGTTTAGACATATTTGTCCCCCCAGAGATTCAGTTGGAAGTTTATTTCACAGTTTGGAAGTATTGACAGGTGGTGGATCTTTAAAAGTTGGGGCCTAGTAGAAGGTAATTATGTCATGAGTCATCACAGCCAGAAGAGTTGAAGGTGATACTTTAAGGACCAGGTTCATTTGCTCAAGGTGTGTTGTTAGAAAGGAGCAAGCCTGGCCCCTCTCCATTCTCTTACCTCTTATCTTGCCATGAGAGCTCTCTGCACATGCTGCCACAATTTCATGATGCAGCCAGTATGTTCTCACCGTAAGTTGCCAGATTTGGCCACCAATCCTGGACTTTCAGATTCCAAACTGTAAGCTAAATACATTAAATTTGTTTTATACATTAGCCAACATTAGATATTCTCCTATTGTAAGCAAAATAAACTAAGACAAAGATATACAAATTACCAACAGGTATTTGGAAATTTTCCCCAAATCACTAATTGTTATGGCTTAAATATGAGGTATCTCCCAAAAGCTCATGTGTGAGATGATGCAAGAATTTTCAGAAATAAAATGATTAGATTATGAGAAGTATGACCTAATCAGTGGAGTAATCACTGATGGGTGAACTAGGCAATAAATGTAGGAAGGTGGGGTGTGGCTGGAGAAAGTAGGTCAATGAGGGTGTGGTTTGGGAATTTTTATTTTGCTCCTAGTGAGCAGAGGTCTCTCTGCTTCTTTGTTGCATGAACTGCTTTCCTCCATCATGCCATTGTGCCGTAATGTTCTGCCTCACATTGGGTCAAGAGCTGTGGAGTCAGCTGTATAAAGACTGAGACCTCTGAAACCATGAATCAAAATAAACTTTTTCTCCTCTACATGAAAAAGCTGACTAAAACACTAATCATTGGTCAATTAAAATCAAAACCATAATGGGGAGATTGGGGTTGCAGCTCAGTGGTAGAACATTCACCTAGCATGTGTGGGGCCCTGGGTTCAATCCTCAGCACCACATAAAAATAAATAAAATAAAGGTATTGTGTCCAACTACAACTAAAAAAATAAATATTAAAAAAAGAACATAATGGGATCTCACCTCACTCTGGTGAGAATAGCTAGTTCTAAAAAGACAGAAGAGGGCTGGGGATGTGGCTCAAGCAGTAGTGCGCTCGCTTGGCATGCGTGCAGCCCAGGTTCGATCCTCAGCACCACATACAAAGATGTTGTGTCCGCCGATAACTAAAAAATAAGTATTAAAATTCTCTGTAAAAAAAAATAAAAATAAATAAATAAATAAAAAGAAGATAAAAGTGTTGACAATGATGCTGAGAAAATGAAATACCCACTTGCAGTGGGAATAAAAATTGGTGCAACCAGAGAATCCAGTTATCCCATGAGTGGATGGGAGATTGCACTGCGCGCCTCAGGTTAAATGGGAGAGAAAAGGATTAACGGAGTTTTCTGTTAGGTGAACAAAATGGCAGTAATCTCATATACAGTGAGGTGACTGAGCTCTGTACCTGGATAAGTACAAACTGCATCTGGTCGCCTACTAATAGTTGTAACAGGCCTAGGGAACTTGAATTCATGCTACTGGAATAATGATGGTGACAGGTAGGGATGTGGACAGGGATCTTGAATTACAGAATGGATTTAGAAGAGCTCTTCACTGAATTGTATAGGACATTTTTATTGACACGAATGCCAGTCGTAAAATAGATTTGCTATTAGTATTTAGTGAAAAAAATGAATTCACAGAATTAAAAGTATTACATTAATTAAGTTTAAGTATCACATTTTTAATTTTTTTGTTGTACATCTCTAAATTTAGTTACAGCATTTTTCTGTTGATTTTGAAAATCTCTGTGTATCTATGATCTAGATAGGTAGCCTTTGTTCCTTGGTTTATTTTAAATACTGTTATAATTAGGATTAGTGTGTCTGTAGCTGTTTTAATATCTAAGATACATAACTTTACTTAAATTTTATAACTGTCTACTTTGCCATATGCAATGCAATATTGGAAAGATTTTAAAATATCCACTAAGATTAATCTTTAAAAATGGTAGCTGAAATCCTCCTGTAAATTAACTTAAGGCCTTGATTTTTTTTACTATATTATTGTTCTGATGTCTGTATATATTAATCACATGTTATATCATGATTCTAATATCTGTATGCCAGTTTTTATTACTGAACTGTGTATATTTTTTGAAGATGCATTTCAGTATTTTTAAGAACAGCTTGTAATGTTAACTCTTATAAAAGCTTGGCTAAAAAGACAAATAACAAAAAAGTTCTTATAATTAAAGTAATTTTAGAATGGAAAAGCTAAATAACTTAAAATTATATATTTTATATTTATAACCAGAAGCAAGTAATATTACCATGAATTCACATTTTTTTCTGGTTATTTTCTTTGGCTTTGTCTAATTTATTTCTTTTTATGTTAGGTGAATTGATTTTAGGAACAGAGAAACAAAAGCAGCAAATAACAAGATCATGTGTAAAAATGCAAATTATTTTAATAAATCAAGTTATTGTTGTACAGTCAAAAACAAAAAATTGGTGCAACCAATCTGGAGATTTCTTTCAAAGAAGAACTGTCACATGACCCAGAAATCCTACTACTAGATATGAAGGTAAAAAAAAAATTAAATGAACATATTGAAGTGATATTTACATTGCTTTTTTATGAGAGCACTACTCACAATAGTCAAGATATTGAATTAATCTATATATACATTCACTGATAATGGAAAAAGAAAATGTGGTGTATACATTCACAATGGGATATTATGCTACCTAAAAAAGAACAAATTTTTTACAATATGGATGAACCTGGAGGATGTTTTGTTCAATGGGATAAATCCTAAATAGAAATACATATATTTAATTATTAAAGTTAGATAGGAAGAAAAAAATCAAAGAGATCTGTTATAATCAGGTTGACTATAGTGAATGATGAAATATTGTACTCCTGAAAAATATGAAGAGTGAATGATATGTGTTTTCCCCACAAAAATGAGAAATATGTGAAGAAATGCAATTGTTAAGTTATGGCTTAGATATGAGACATTCCCCCCAAAAAAGCTTATGTTAGGCAATGGAGCAATGTTTAGAGGTGAAATTATTAGACTGTAACCTAATCAGTGGATTAACACATTTTATGGATTAGTGATTAATAATTTAAGTGGGATCTTTAGTGGTAACTTTAGGCAGGTGGGTGGGTTTGAAGGAAGTAACCACTGTGGCATGCTTTAGGGGATAGAATTTTGTCTGTGGCTCCTCATGAGTCCCCTCTCTCTGTGTCTGTCTCTCCCTCTTCCTGAACACCATAAACTGAGCAGCCTTCCTCTGCCACACCCTTTGGTCATGATGTTCCACCATCACCTCAGGCTCCGAGAAATAAAATTGTCCTACCATGAATTGAATCTCTGAAACTGTAAACCCAAAAGTAACTTTTCCCCCTCTAAGATGTTCTTTTAGGTATTTTGATCAAAATATGAAGAAAACACAGAAAATTGGTACCAAGAAGTGGGATCATTGCTGTAACATACCTGATCATGTGGTTCATAAGCTTTTGGACTTTGTTTATGGGAGGATTTTGGATAAGTTTGGAGACTCAGGCTGGAGAAACCTTAGAATGTTATAAGCAAGCTTAATGGTTGATTCTGGTGACAGCTCAGATGATCAGAATGCCAGTTAAAATGTAAACAGTAAAAACAGCTGGGCACACTGGCACAGGCCTGTAATCCCAGCAGCTCAGGAAGCTGAGGCAGGAGGATCATGAGTTCAAAGCCAGCCTCATAAATTTAGCAAGGCCCTAAGCAAATCAGTGAGCCCCTGTCTCTGAATAAAATATTAAAAATGGCTGGGGAGGTGGCTCAGTGGTTAAGTACCCCTGGATTCAATCCCTGATATCAAAAAAAAAAAAGGGATAGGCAGTAAAGATTGTGTCCATGAAGTTTTAGTGGGGAATGAATACTCCATTGGGAATTGAAATAGAAGCCTATATGGGGGGGTGTGGGGGCGGGGTGGACTTGCCTGCAATTTATCCAAGTCCTGAGACTTTCTGTGGAGCTGAATTTAAAATGATGAACCAATTAATCTGGTGGAGAAAGTTTCAAGTCAGCATAACATTCAGGTAGTAACATGGGTATTGTTGCAGTTTTAGTCAAGTCCAAGTTTACTCTGATAATCAGGAACATAAATCAGATCAGAAGAATTTTTAAAACTGGAAATTCGGCCAGAAAAAAATGTATGTAAATTTCAAGCAAAGGAAGATGTAGTTGCTGAAGAGATTTCTGTCACTAAGGAGAAACTAAGTACTTTGCACTGAGACAATGGTAAAGATGACTTGAGAATATCTCAGGAATCAGCAAGATTAGAGCCATAACAGGCTCAAGGATGTAGAAATGAGACTTTGGAGGTACACTGCTCACACAGGGGTGTTTAGACAGCTGTTTCTCCAGGATTTGTTTCACCATGCTTAGCTACCCAGGCACTCAGAGGCCACTGCAGTAATAGTTCAAAGGAACTCAGCTACTACTTGAACTTAGAAGACCTTGATGACATCTGTTTCTGCAGAAATGCAGACGCTAGAGTAAAGTGCTCATGGAGGCTTCCACTGAGATTTCAGAGGAGTACCTGTGAGGCCAGGCAAAGTGTAGCATAGTTGGAATCCCTTCAGGCAGCCCATGAGAGGACAATGCAGTTGTGAAAAGAAATCCAAAGCTGAAAGAGACCCTGAGGATTAATAGATGCCATGAACATGCAACATCTGCTGAGGAAAGATGTCGGATACAAAGCCAGCCTAAGAGCAAAGCCATGTTGCCTGTGATCAGCAAAACCAAAGGTGCAAGGCTGCCCAGGTCTGGTACCAGGGATTGAATCCAAGGGTGTTTAGCCACTGAGTCACATCCCCAGCCCTTTTTTATTTTTTTATTTTGAGACAGGCTCTCACTAGGTTGCTTCAAGTCTTACTAGAGCTATTGGACTTTGCCCAACTGGACTTTGGTCTTGCTTTGGTCCCGTCCCTTCTTCCTATGCCCCTATTTCTTCCTTTTGGAATAAGAATATTTATTCTGAGTCTTTGTAATATTGGATGTAACTTGCTTTTGATTCTTACAGAGGCTCATAGCCAAAAGTTTGTCTTGAGTCTCAAAGAAGATTCTGCACCTGTACTTTTGGGCAATTCTGGAACTGTTAAGATTATAAGGACTCTTGGAGATGGATAGAATGCATTTTGCATTGTGAGATGGAGATGAGTTTGGGAGGATAGGGGAAATGCTATGGTTAGGATATAAGGTGTCCCCAAAAAAAGCTCATGTTAGGCAATTGATCAATATTCAGAGGTGAAATGATTATATTATGGCAGCTGTAACCTAATCAGTGTATTTTTTTTAATGGATTATTGAGTGGGAACTGTAGGCAAGTGGGGTGTAGCTGGAGGAAGTAGGTCAGTGAGGGCATGTAATTTGGGAATTATATTTCATCCCTGGCTTCTTTGTCTATCTTCTTTGTCTATCTCTCCCTCCCCCCTCCCCTTCTCTCTCTCTCTCTCTCACCCTCTCCCTCTCCCTCCCTCCCTCCTTCCTCTACCCCTCCTCTCCTCTCTCTCCTTTCTCTCTCTGATTCCTGGTGGCCAGGAGCTGAGAAAATTTCCTTCACACACCTCTCCACTGTAATGTTCTGCCATCACCTTGGGCCCAGAGTAAGGATGTCAGTCAATCATAGCCTGAACCTTTAAAATTGTTAGCCTAAAACAAATTTTTCCTCCTCTAAGTTGTTCTTGTTATTATTTTGGCCACAGCAATGAAAAGCTAACACAGTTAATTATCTAGACTCAATTATTACATTTCAGATCATGTTGTACATAAGAAGTACATACAGTCTGTCAATTTAAAAAACAAAGGAAAAAAACACAACATTACACATACCAAAAAGAATAATTAGATATAAATGTCACCGAATATGTACAAGGTTTTATGGGGGAAAACACAAAATTTTAATGAAACATTTACTAAATAAATAAATAAACAAACAAATAGGAAAATATTCCATGTTCATGGGAAGGATTTCTAAATAATGTTAAGGCACCAGTTTGGGGTTTTGGGGGGGTTTTTTGTTTGTTTGTTTTTCCAATTTGATCTGTATTCAATGCAATCTCATCCAAAACCCCAGCAAACTACTCTTTTGGATATCAACAAACTGATTCCAAAAATTGTACAGACAGCATAATCTTGAAGAAGAATAAAGTTGGAGGGATGACACTGTCGGTCTTACTATAGTAATCAAGACTGTGTGGAATTCATAAAAGACAAATAAATCAAGGGAACAGAATAGGGTATGGAAACAAACACAACTGATTTTCAACAAGAGAGCAAAGGCAATCCAATGAAGAAATTATAGATTTTCACACCAAAGATGGTGCTAAAACAACTGGAAGCCAAATTTTTAAAAAAAAAAAGAATATAGACACAGATATAATATTTTTAAAAAATAACTCAAATGAAATATTGGCCTAAATGAAACACAAAGAGAAAACCCCTGGGATATAAGAGAGAAAAAAAATTGAGGTGGTCTTGGGTTTGGCAGTGACTTCTAAGGTTCAAGACCAAAAGTCTTGAAAAAAAAACAATAAGTTATAATCCAGAAAAATTTAAAACCTCTGTTCTAAAAAGACAATGTCAAGAGAATGGAATTATAAGGCACAGATTAGAAGACAATATTTTAAAATCACAAACATGATATAGAACTTATATGCAAAATAACTAGAATATTTCTTAGTTTTCATAATAAAAATTAAGAATAAGCTGTGCTTTAGGAATAGTCAATTCAGTGACTGAACAAAGCATTTAATCAACCAGGTCCTCTCCATGATTTTACTCTGGCATTCACAGTGTTTCTATCATTCTAAAACTAGGCCAGCCATGGTGGCTCAGGCCTATAATCCCAGGTGCTCCGGAGGCTGAGGCAGGAGGATCTTGAGTTTAAAGCCAGCCTCAGCATTTTAGGGAGGCACTAAGCAATTCAGTGAGACCCTGTCTCTAATAAAATAAAAAATAGGACTAGGGATGTGGCTCAGTGATCGAGTGCCCCTGAGTTCAATTTCCATATCTTCCCCATCCCGAAAAAAAAGTGTATTCTACTATCAAGTATAACTAATTAAAACAAATAAAAAATTAAAAAGAGAGAGAGATTCATTCCCTGATTCCTCTGAAAGCAATTTGTTGGCAGGATTTGCAATTCATGATGTTCCTACCCAGCCACTACTGTGATTGTTTTGATAACTTGAGTTAATCACTATCTACCCACAGAGCTGAATGTGAAATCAGCAGCCCAAATCACCTGAGCTTCACCAAGGAAAGTGACATTAAACCACATTGAACTTTTGTTGGAATAACTTTTGTGAGGAAAAGGTATGGATAAACATGAACCACAATCCTCAATATCGGTTCCTCATGAAATCTCATTTGCAACATTCTTAACTGCTGCAAACCACTTAATTGTGTATACATAATATTTCCTCAAACCCTCAGATGAACATTGGTTTAACACATTTGGATTGCATCTTACTATTTCTTCTCTCCTTGAGTCACTGGGTTTATCCCCAGTAAATATACACTATTGATTTCTATGTAGGCAAAGAAAGAACTATTTATATTCAGTAGTAAGATTATCTGAACAAAATGAAGATCATATGGGCCCTGAAGGGTTGTCAAGTGTCAGCAGATTTCTACATTTAGAAAAATCATTCAACTTGATGACCCATAACTCCAATGTACAAACATATTTTTCTCAGTATTGAACATGCCCCAGAATTTCTTCCTCCTCTGCCATTTACTAAATGGCAGATTGGCCAAAACAGTTAAAAATGAAGATTTATTGTCTTATGGTTTATTTGTTTTTTGTTTGTTTTGTTTTTGTTTTTGTTTTTGTTCCAGGGATTGAACCCTGGGGTTGCTTAATCCCTGAGCCACATCCCCAGCCCATTTTATATTTTATTTAAAGACAGGATCTTGCTAAGTTGCTAAGGCTGGCTTTGAACTCAAAATCCTCCTGCCTCAGCCTCATAAACAGCTGGGATTACAGGCATTACATACAACTGTTTTATTTGTTTTTAACAGCAACTATAAAAATGATATGGAGCCTGTTACGGTTTGGATATGAGGTGCCCCCCAAAAGCTCACGTGTGAGACAATGCAAGAAGGTTCAGAGGAGAAAATTATTGGATTGTGAGAGTCTTAACCCAATCAGTGAATTAATCCCCAATGGGATTAACTAAGAGGTATCTGGAGGCAGGTAAGGTGTGGCTGGAGGAAGTGATTAACTAAGGGTGTGGCTATGGGATATATTTTGTATCTAGAGACTGGGGTCTCTCTCTTTGCTTCATGATCACCATGATGTGAGCTGCTTCCCTCTACCACACACTCCACCATGATGTTCAGCCTTATCTCAAGCCCTGAGAAATGGAGCCAGCCTTCTATAGACTAAGACCCCTGAAACCATGAGCCATCAATTAAAATTTTCCTCCACTATACTTGCTCTGGTCAGATCCTTTAGTCACAGCAGCAAAAAAGCTGACTAAACAGAGCCTAAAATTCTAAAATACATACAATTTTATCTGCCAATTAAACATTAATTAAGCCAAAGATGGGGAAAGAAAATAGAGGAACTATACCATATATCAGTAAATAAATCTTAACAATCAGAAAGAAATTTGCAGAGAGACCTGTGTGCCTTCCATGTGTTCACAAAAGGGGTCTCTGGGATAGTTTCTGGCACTTTCAAAATTCTCAGTAAATGCTTTGTGAATGAGGGAATAAATTAATCAATGAGTAAATATGTGGAAAATATTCTCATAAGTGAAATAGTTGACCACATACCTAAAATTCTATATATGTAAAGATAATAAGTTCTTTACATATATCTCTTATATGTAAAGAACTTATTATCTATATCTGTAATAATAGATGCCCATTCGATCACAAGTACATTGAGAATATTTTGATTCATAAGAAGATCTTCATCATCTCACAAACTGACCTAGAATCATGCTGACAAACCACATCATTCAAGTCCCATCCTGTATTTTGATAGAAAGTTAGCTCTTGGCTCTGACTGGGCCTACCTAGATGCCAGAATCTGAAAGAGAGAAAAAAGATGAAAGAACTTTTTTTTTTCCAACAGTATTTTTAAAAGGGTTAGAGACAGCAAAAGGGCCAGAGGCCAGGGTAGAATTTTGTGAAAATCAGAGACAGATACCCCAAACAACCCTTCTCCACTTCTCATGCAGTTTCTCTTCCACCATCCCCTCTAGTATTCCCCTTGAAAACTGTGCCTACATCACTAAGTATTCTTATACCTTAATGCATTAAACATCCTCCCAGCGAGTGCAATGGTGCACACCTGTAATCCCAGCAGCCCGGGAGGCTGAGACAGTCGGATCATGAGTTCAAAACCAGCCTCAGCAAAAGCGAGGCTCTAATCAACTCAGTGAGACCCTGTCTCTAAATAAAATACAAAAAAAATAGGGCTATGGATGTGGCTTAGTGGTTGAGTACCCCTGAGTTCAATCCCTGGTACCCCAAAAAAAATCCTCCCAAAAAATATCCCAGTTTCTCCTCAGTTTGTGCATCCATAGGTCCTGTTGCCAGGAGACTGTCAATCCATAGGGCTTTCTTATATAATGAAGAGATGTCACCATGGTCCCATGTAAATAGTATTTTTTTTCTTCTTCTTAGTGGAATGATTTTGGAGTCTGAAGAACTAGTTAAAATCTATAGATCCTCTACTTATTCTTGTCTTCTTGGACAAATAATTTAATTTCCTCAATTCTCAGTTTGCCCATCTAATAATTGGGGACTACAATAAGAGTACTATATGTTTCACAAAATACATATGAAGATCAAAGGTGGAAATATGCTGAAGAACTTAAGAGTTTTTTTAAGATTATATAAATATGAAATATTATAAAAGTACAAGAATTTAGGTGTCTTGCTTTTTATGAGAAACATTAAAGCTTCATCAATTATGATCTTAACAAGAATTTTATTATAGAGCTACAAATAGTTAAAATCAATGCAGAACATACCTGGATTTGAGGACCATTGTTGGGTGACCTTAGCTGAACTATCTATACTCTGCAAACACAATTTGCCTCATCTCTATAGTGGAAAAAATAATAACCTATGTGTCTCATAAGTTTCTTGTAATGATTAAATGACAATAGAATTTCTTAACCCTGTGCTCTACAGTCAGTACAAGAGAGTGAGCTGTTTTAGTTTTAGTTTCATAACTGATGTTGGACAACCTACATACCCTGCCGGATCCAGGACCCTGCCTTTAACTAATTCAATACTCACATGGCACTTGGATTGTAAGGTGTTCCGTGGACCCATTGCCAATGTCTCTGACACTCTGGATCTGACAGACCCACATCATAAACCGCATCTATTTGCAGATTTGCAATAATAAAATCCTCAGGGGGAAAAAAGACAAAGGAAAAGTACTCAGCAAAACTAAGTTCCTTTTGTTGTTGTTGTTGTTGTTGTTGTTTGTAAGTTTGGATTTTTTTAATGCATTTTAATTATACAAATTTATGGGGTACACTTTTGGTGGTGGGGTGACTGGACGGCCCCGTGTCCTGATGGCTCTGGGTAGGTCCAAGGCCTGGCCTCCCACACAGGTGCAATGAAGCACCTTGCCAGCGGCCAGGCTGACGCAGTGGCAGTGCCGGCGCCAGGAAGTTTGCCTACCAGAAGCTAAGCGCCTTCAATGAGATGCTGCGGCCTTAAGAAGAAGTGACTGAACCTGCTTGTGGTGTGATCTTGGCCAGGACAACCAACCAGCTTCTGCAGCCCGGTTAAGATCCAAAGAGTCCAAGAAGGATATAGTACAGCCTCACCCTGTGGCGGCTGCCCACCTCCATCCTTGTCCAGGGACTTGCTGGGACACCTTCCTCTGCTGAGGGCTCAGAGAAGTTACTTTTTTACATAGGCTGAGGTCAAGTGTTAACACCAAGAACATTAGGATTTATGGCTGAAGTTTCAGAATGTCAACTGGAATAATAACTGAAGTTTTAAGCAAAAGGTGTTCGAGTGCATTAAAAGATTTGCTTCATGTGTTTAAAAAATACATATAAGAAATTTATGGGGTACAGGGTGATAAGTTGATCCATTGTATAGTGTGTAATAATTAAATCAGAGTCTTTAACGTTTCCATCTCCTTTAACATTTTTTAAGTTTTTTTAACATGTAGAAATTATACCCTATTTATAGGTACAGTGTGATATTTCAACTGAGTTCTTCAAGGTCAAACAGAAATGAGAAGAAAAAGAAAAAGCATCCAGGAATAGCCACATGGGGGTTCCCCAGAAAGGCAGGTCTTCTCTAGCTGAGCAAAGCAAGGTCAAACATCACTTATGATCCTGATTTTCATTACATATGAAAGCAATTCCTACCCATGATCATAATGAATTCTCATCTCAGACTCAATTCCCCTCTTTTTTCACTAAGAGAGGGCATTGTTCAAAGTTGTCCACAAGAATTTTTTTTCAAATCTAATCATTTTCCTTTCATAATTTCAAAGATTCTTTTTTTAAATATTTTTAAAATTGCCAATGGATCTTTACTTTATTTATTTATATGTGGTGCTGAGAATCAAACCCAGTGCCTCACACATGCTAGGCAAGCACTCTACCACTGAGCCACAACCACATCGTTCAAAGAGTCTTTTTTTTTTAAATATATTTTTTAGTTGTAAATGGATCTCTTTTATTTTATTTATTTATTTACATGAGGTGCTGAGGATCGAATCCAGGGCCACACACATGCCAGGCAAGTATTTTACCACTGAGACACAATTCCAGCCCCCCTCAAAGATTCTTTATATTCATTTCTGATTGTTTATTGTGACTCTTCATAAATTAACTTTATTTTCCCATTCAAATTAATACTCTTCTCTCTAAGAAGTTAACAATTCATAAAACACTTACATATTAAAATAATAAGCTGGTATTTCAGGTAGAAATATATTCATCTTTCCACTAAACCCCTCGTTGCATATTTTTAATGCCACAATTTCTTTGGGGGTAATTTAGTTACACTGAAGTAGGAATAAGGTGCGGAATGAATGGAAAGGCTGAGCAAGCCTTTCCTACCTATTTTCTTGAAAGCCTTCTGCCATAGCACCAACACCCAGAACAATAAAATCTACCGCCTTTTAGGAAAAGAGTATAAATAATCAGACAGGCTCATGACTCCATTATCTCCTAGAAAGTACCTGCTCTTCCTTGCTGTTGATCACTAGCAAATGAGCCTTCATTCTAGAGCAGTTCTCCTCACTCTTATTCCAAGATTTTGCATCAGTAGAAATAAAGTAGCAACTGGAACTAAATGACTTCCAATTCTTTGGGCAACAGCTCCAGACTTTTCCTTTATTGGGAAGAGAGGGATATAGGTGCAATATAAGGAAATATCTTTTAAAATAGTGTATAGTGTTAAAATTAAGGGCCAATGGAGACCACAAGAACACTGTAATCCTATCTCCATCCAGATGTAGCAAGGAGTCTTGTCCTATCAGGTGTCAATAAGCCCAGTCTGCATCAACCTGGATGTCAGTGTCCCATTCTTCTGCTGAAATGCTATCAGGAAAAGTCAGCTAAAATATAATGTTTAAATAAGACCCAGACTCCAAAACCTCAATACAAAAATGTCCAAGTCTCAACAGAAAATAATCAATTATACCAAGGACCAGGAGTTCTCAAAAAAAAAAAAAAAAAAAAAAAAAAAAAAAAACACAGATATCAACAGATGCCAAAAATCAAGATAACAAAAAGTTAGAATTATCTGACAAAGATTTCAAAGCTGTCATAATGCATATATTTCAAGAAGAATGAATAAAATAAATGTCCATCAATAACTAAAAATAGAAAGAAAGATTGACAATGAGAGTTTTTTTAAAAAGAATGTAGAAACATTCTTGAAATGAAAGGAAAAATAGACTCAGCAAAGAAACTGAAGATGTAAAGAACAAAATGGAAATATTATCATTGAAAAATCCAAAAACCTCTTTAAAAGATTATGGATGAACTGGGCAAGGTGGTGCGTGCCTGTAATCCCAGCGGCTTGGGAGGCTGAGGCAGGAGGATCGCAAGTTCAAAGCCAGCCTCAGCAAAAGCGGTGCGCTAAGCAACTCAGTGAGACCCTGTTTCTAAATAAAATACAAAAAATAGGGCTAGGAATGTGGCTAGTGGTCAAGTGCCCCTGAGTTCAATCCTTGGTACCCGCCCCCAAGAAAATTAAAAAGCTTATAGGTGAGATCAACATCAAAATGGAGAAGGGGACAGAGAAATCAATGAATTGTCAGAAAAAAATAATAGAAATTTCCAACAGAAAAACAGATGAAATAAATATAAAAAATATAATAAAACCCTATATCATGATCCTAAATGTGTAATACCAAACAATAGAGGTCCAAAATATATAAAGTAAAAACTTATACAAATACAGAGTGAAAACAAAAGAGAGATTTACATTATCATAGGTGGACACAACTATACATGTCAAATATCAACAAGAATATTGAAGAACTCAAAAACCTCATCAACCAAGAGATTCTAATGAACATGTTTAGAACAGTTCACTCAACAACTGAATACCCATTCTTTACAAATGTCCATGGAACATATACCAAGATAGACCACATACTGAGATGTAAAACAAACCTCAACAAATTTACCATCATTAAAATCACATAGTGCCCTCTAACCATTATGGAAACATACTAAAAATCAAAAACAAAATAGGAAAATCACCAAACACTAGACATTAAGTAAATGAAGTGCCTCCCAATGCCTAAGCTAGAAAAACAAAATAAATAAAAAAGTATTGAATTATGGCCCAAAATATAAAATAAATATCCATGGGTACATGTAGATATAAATTACTGAATAAATTAGTAAATAAGATAGAAGAGGCAAATCTCATATACATAAGCCTTTCAATTAAATTATGTAGATATTTGGGGTGGTTCATTTTACATACTATTTTGATCAAGCACTCTGGGTATTGCTTCAAAGATGTTTCTGGATGAGATTTACATTTTAATCGGTGGACTTTGAGTAAAGAAGATTGCCCCCTTAATATGGATGGGCCTTGTTTTATCAGTTGAAGATTTAAACAAAAGAATGCCCTCCCCAGAGCAAAAGAGAATTCTCCAGCACACTGCCTTTAGACTTCATCTGCAACACTCACTTTTCCTGATCCTGCAGCAGACTGTCATTGGCCTCAAACTGCCACTCTTTCCTGATCTCCAGCCAACTGGTTTTCCCAACCACATTTTGGACTTTTCAAGCCTCCATGATTGCATGAGCTAATTTCTTGAAAGGAAATATCCATATTTTCTATGTATTCTACTGGTTATGTTTCTCTGGAGAACCCGGACTAATGAACACTCTAATGGACAGGGAGCGTAACTCCTCAATCCTGAAATGTGGACAGCACTTAGCAGCTTTCCTTGGAAGAAAACAGTGTGGAATAGGGAGAGAAAAAGAGCAACTTTACAGTGGAGAAACCTGAGAAACACTACTTTACCTAGGTGATCAAGGTCAACAAATCAGCAGCCAAAAAGTACTTTGATAATATATATCCTTGATATGATGTAATGAAAATAGCAGTTTACATCTATGGCCTTCCTCCCAAAAACTAATAACCCTAGTCTAATCATTAGAAAAACATTAAAATTTTTGTTTTTTGGACCAGGGATTGAATCCAGGGGTGCTTTATCTCTGGGCCACATCCCCAGCACTTTTTTATACTTTCTTTAGAGACAGGGTCTAACTAAGTTGCCTAGGCCTTTGCTAAGATGCTAAAGCTGGCTTTGAATTCTCATTCCTCTTGCCTCAGCCTCTCAAGCTGCTGGGATAACAGACATGCACCATCACACCCAGCAAAACATCAAATTTTAATGGAGGGACAGCCTAGACTAGTATTCCTAAAAATTATCAGTCATCAAAAAAAGTTTGAAAATTATCACAGCCAAGAGGAAAATAGATATGAAAACTAAATATAACATGATGTTCTGAGTGAGATTCTAGTACAGAAAAAGAACATTAGGTGAAAACTAAGTAAACCTTAATATATAATGAACTTTAGTGATAATATATCAATATTGGCTCATTAATTATAACGAATGCCCTCACTCATATAAGGTGGTAATAATAGGGAATATTGTATATACAAGGTAGGGTTCAAATAGGACCTATTCATATTGTCTGCTCAATTTTTCTGTAAATGTAAAAATGTTCATTGAAAAATGAACATAAAATGTGAGTGAAATACTCAAAAAATAAAATGTCATTAAAAATACATTTTTATTTGCATATTTTAATGTTTCAAATAAATGAGTTCTTTAATAAAAATACTCATAAAAATGTGAGAGAAAAAGTAAGTGTGCACAGAAACTTCAGAAAGAAAAGAAAGCTAAAGAGTAAAGGCAATATGTCCTTTTTCACAGTCAAACCTCCAATGAGCAACTTAAAACATACATATAAGAATTTTAGGTCCTATAACATTCTATACATGTAGTTTAGAATGATCATGAAACTCCACTTTTTAATATTATAAACCTGGAAATCTTATTGTAAATATTAATTTAGGATCCTTACTAAATTCTACTCATTAAATTTTACCTTTAATGGTTGAATAGTGTCTTGAACACTTTAATTCTGGGTGGATTGGTTCTTTTGTAGAATTTGGATACTTCTTTTCTTCAAGAATCTGAGAATATTTTTGAAATAAAACTGGAAAAGAGAATTTAAAGACATGCATTTTTCCAGGTAGTACTATGACTTTGTTCTTTACTATTATTTTCTTGCATTCTTTATAGAAACAAAACCTACTAATGGCTGATTTCCTGAGTAGATGTAGCCCGACTGGAAAACAGACAATGTAATCCTAACCCTATTGATTTTGAAACTATAAACTCACACACACACACACACACACACACTACACATATATAATGTATAAAGTATATTTATATAGAGATTAAAAGAGGACGTGAAAGTTCCATCATAATGGTCTAAAGGAACTTATCCATGTTATCCATAAACACATACAAAAATTCATATAAAGATTAAATCTCAGTGAAAGGGAGTAAAAGTTAGAAAACACTTGCATTTAATTGTGTACACAGCCTGGGACTTTGTGGGAGGGAGGAATTAGCTAATTCTGAGGAGTTCTGAGATATCTTAGAGAATAGAAATTTTTAAAAGAACCCAGCATTGATCAAGAGGGCATGCTTTTTCTCCTATTCTTTCTTTTCCTTTCTCTTCATCCCAACTGCCTCTTATTCCTCAGGGTACCAACACTCTCATGTCACTCCCTATTTAAAACTAACTCTCCTCTCTCCCTCCACCCCGCTCTCTCTATTAGATTTGCTCTCTTTCTTCCTAACCTTCTATTTATTTCTTGACTCACCTCATTCTGGCTTTGATTTCTACCATTTCACTTAAGCCACCCTTCAAAGAGATCACCTAAGACCACTTACTAGTCATCTTCCTAATGAACTTCTTGCAATATTTGACTCCAGTTCTCTGCCCCCTTAACTCTTCAGACACTACTTTCTATTTTCTCCTAACCTTTCTTGCTATTGCTTCTTGTTCTTTTTTATGAGCTCTTGCCCCTCCATCCATCTCTTCTAAACTATTAACATTCCCCAGAATTCCACCCTTATCATTTCTTCTCATACTAAGTCCTCTTCCTGAGTAATATCATATATTCCCTGGTCTCACCTGTTGCCATTATGTGAATAACTTCCAGAACTCAGACCTAACTCCTAAAACCCAGAAAAATGTTCCTCCCACTAAACATGGGCACATCCAATGTACCCAAAAGTTAAATCATCATCTTCCAACTAAACCTGCCACTCATGCTATCTTGTCTATCTTTTTGAATGGCTTCATCATTGCTGAGTTTACCAGGTCAGAATATTAGAGTCACACTTAACTTCTCTGGGTCTGTTAATCACCAGATCTAAATATTCATCAAGCCTCTTTCATTATATCTTCTTTGTCATTCAGAGCTACCTTCTCTTCTCTTTCTTCAGTAATAGTATCCTTGAATCAGGTTCTCAATGTGCCTCAACAGGATTATCCATTAGCCTTCTAACCTTTCTTTAACACCAACATTGTGCTCATAAACCCATTGTCACAGCTTTGTAAAAACAAACTTTCTATAAGTCAAATTTGATCATATCAATTCCTTGCTCAAAATTCCTCAATGGCTCACCATGACTGTTAACACATTGTTAAAATGGCCTCAATGTTTAACCCTCCCTGTATGAATTCACACGCCTTTGCAATGTGACTTTGCAGCTTTTCTAATCAAGAAGTGAGGTCTATTTCTCCACCACTTGAGTCTGAGCTGCTTTTAAATCTTTCTTTGGCCAATAGAATGTGCAAAAGAAACTGTGATTGTTCCAAATTAAAACTTCAATATGACTTCATTCCACACGCAGCCCTGGAAGTCTACAAGGGGCAATGTGAACAAACCCAGCCTAGATTGATGAATGATGCCAGAAATGTGGTGAAACTGTCCCTGTCATTCCTTGACATCCTCTTTCTCAGAAGCCAAGTTGCCTGTGACTGGTATCTGACATCATATGCATGAGTGAGTTCAGCTAGGAAGAGGAACTTTTCAGCTGAGACCAGTCTAAGTTGCCAAACCTCAGAAGTGGAAGGTAAATATATAGTTTTAGACTATAAATTTTAGATTGGTTTATTAAGCAGCAAAAGACTCTTTGTAAAATAATCTTTAGGAAAAAAAATCCAAATTCTTTCTAATAGTACACTACACTCTTGGTAATCTGAGCCCTGCTCATGTCTGCCAACTTCCTTTCAAATTTCTTCATTTAGCTCTTTAGGTTTCAGTCATATACATTTACATTTCCCCAAAATTATTCCCTGATGTCACATGATGCCATTCTTGGTACACATAGCTCTAGATGTCGCCTCCTGAGGAAGTCTATGCTCACTTCTTCCCTGCACAATACTTCCTGTTGTAATATTGTAAGCACTGGTCTACTTGACTATTCTCTTAATCTCGTAAGACCAGGGCTTTGTGGCTGGCTTTTTCTGTGTCTCTAACACAGTGCCTGACAAATTGCCATTGCTACTTATTGAATGGCCAAATAATGAGTAAAATATCTATACAAAAATATACTAAGCTTTATGGCTTCTAAATTTTTGATAAATTCTAAAAATCTGGACATGCAGTAACCCAACTATTTCCTAAATTGGCTTTTAGATCTCACACAGTCTTGTGCAGGACAAAAAATAATTACAAAGAAATTCATTGAAGAATTCTTCTCAGAATATTTCTTCCCATCTCCTTGTCCACCTGATGACCCCAAAATGTGTTTGTACTCTCAAAGAGGGCTGGCCTTATAAATTTTACTAAGGAAGTATAGATTTTTCCTCACACAGAGTGTAATATAAAGATGATGTTACCCATAGATTTCACTCAATAACATCAACACATACATACACATACACTTTTCAAATTTTCTAATAAGAATGGATTTCATTATTTTTGCAGAAGAGTAACTAAATTCAATTAAAGAGCAAAATTCCCAATGGATTCTTGTGAATCATATCTCCTCAGGAAAAAAAAAATTTAAATGTGTGGTTAAACTCATTGTGAAATGTCAATTTCGAATGGGCATCTTCTCTTCACATAAAGCAGATATTGTTCATTGTTCATTGTTCATAACATACTTATCAATAAAAGCAACAGATAATAAGACTGTCTTTAGCAGGAAAACTATCAGTGATGAGAAAAGAAGCAACTTTGGAACATGTGGATTACTTTTGTGAGCTGAATAAAAAAATCAAATTAATTTCATCAGTAAAAAATTGTCGTTATTTCCTCTTCTCCCTTCTCTTATTCTCCCTTTTCTTCCATGACACACAATGACTAATAGCATTATTAGTATAATGACAGTTGAAATAATATAGTAATAGGAACAGAAAAAATAATGATGCTCATTATAGAAATTTTGAAAAATACATAAAAACACAAATCCCAACCATTGAGAATAACATTGTTAATATTTTGCTATATATACTTTCAGCATTTTTTTTCTCACCAGTTCTTGCCATCATGCCAAAAAGATAACAGATATGTTGCTCAGAATAACAGACATGAGTTTATTAGAAAAGATAGGGAAAAGGAAATGGGGACCACTCTCAAGGGAAAGTGATTTCTGTCAGAGAGAAGAAGGGCCATCCTTTCAGTGATTTTTGAAGAGTATATACATTTATGCACATTGTCTTTATTTTCTTTTTTATTATGCCTTTTTTTTTCTTTTATGTGGTGCTAAGGATCAAACCCAGTGCCTCACACATGCTAGGCAAGTGCCCTGCCACTGAGACACAGCCTCAGCCCCCCTATTTTCTTTTGTAACATTCTTTATTATGGTTTCATATTATTCCATTATATATTTAAATATTTTTTTCAATTGCAACTTAAAATATGTGACAGCTGGTAAATCTTTATAATCCTAGTTCACATTTTTAGGATAAAGTAAGTCTTTTCAGTAAGCCATCTCACAGCTGGAAACCATTTTCTGGGCTGGGGAGATAGTTTAGTGATAGAGTGGGTTTGCCTAGGATGTGCAAAGCCCTGAGTTCAGTCACTGCCAAGGGAGGGAGTGATCCATGGGGACACCTTCCATCAAGATAAAATCAATGAAACAATTTTCTTCATATTAGGATATATTGTCAATTTCAAGGCAAAAAAAGAAAAACTTCAGATTTCTGCTTTGGAAAAAATATTTTACATATTATATGATTTTTTATATATGTGTAAGAATACACAATAAAATGCAAAGTATGGTTTTCTATAAATAGAAAGTATCATAAATAACACAGTATCATGAATCTTTTATTTCCCACTTTATGACCCCTTAATGCCTGTCTACAGAACTGCTGGGTTTCCCAAATACATCCACTCTAGAGAACCAGCAAATAGCATCACCTGCTTATAAACATTCCCTTCCTCCTAAACTTGACCATTAACTTTGACCACTGGAAAATGATTTTTTAAATATTTTTAAATGATTTTTTAAATATTTTTTAGTTATAGATGGACATAATATATTTATTTTTATTTGTTTATTTTTATATGGTGCTGGGGACCAAACCCAGGGCCTCATGCATGCAAGGCAAGCGCTCTACCACTGAGCTACAACCCCCAGCCCCTGGAAAATGATTTTTTTTAATTCTAATTTGTTATATATGACAGGAGAAGGTATTACAATTCATATTACACATATAGAGCACAATTTTTCATATCTCTGGTTGTATATAAAGTATATTCACACAATTCGTGTCTTCATGCATGTACTTAGGGTAATGATATCCACCTCATTCCACCATCTTTTTTACCCTCATTCCCTCTCCTTTTTCCTCCCACCTCTTTGTGAAAATTGAAACTGCAGGAGAATTTGAGTTTGTGACTGAGGACTTTGGTTTATTTTTGAGTCTCATTTCCATATGAGTATTTTCCAAAGCCATATTCAGAAGAGACCTTCTGCTTTCTTTAGAAAATCAGAGTCATCCCTTCCTCAAAGCATCTTATACATGATGGAGGCAAGCCTGGGCAATTTAGCAAGACCCTGTCTCAAGATAAAATAAAAATGACTGGGGATGTAGCTCAGTAGCAGAGCACCCTTGGGTTCAATCCCCTGTACCAAAAAGTAAAATAAAATCTTATACATGAGTTGCCAGAATGGTGGTCAAATGTCCTATCACTCAACTAGATGAGAGCAGAAGCAATAAATAAGCACTTACCACTGAGAGGTATCATGCAAGAATTAAAAAACATATGAAGCCACTTGGTCCACAGAAGTGCAATCCCCAAGACCAGCACAGTGTGAATAATAGCCTTTAAACATACTAAACATAACTAAAAATATATATATAAGAAAAGCAGGAACTCAAGTGGTGAGGGAAAGAAATAGGAAGGAAAGGAAAAGAGGAACCAAGCAAGTTGTTCTTTTCTAAAAACTGTGTTCTCTAGATATGCCAACCCAAGTAAAATTTGTGTGCTTCCACATGCAAGCATAACTTCTTTTTTTTAAATTGCATTTATTTTTTAAATACATGACAGTGGAATGCATCACAATTCTTATTACACAGATAGAACACAATTTTTCATATATCTGTTTGTATATAAAGTATGTTCACACCAATTCATGGTCTTCATACATGTACTTTGGATAATGATGTCCGTCACATTCCACCATCATTGCTAATCCCCTGCCCCCACCCTTACCCTCCCACCCCTCTGCCCTATCTTGAGTTCCAATGAACCTGAGCAAACACTTGTTCATGCTGCATTCATTCCTCATTTCTGGCTAATCAGGCAGCTTCTTGGTATCACATTCTAATAATACTTGCACCAAGCTCAGGTGACAGCCTCACCACATTCAAGAATCAGCTTCCTTTAGCATGGTGGGAAAGGCAAAGTTTAAAACTTACTGATTTTGAAGAGACTCCTCTGTGCTCTCTGTTATCCTCTGCTGTTCATAATTAGCTCCATCACGAATCTCTGTTCATTTTGTTACTGGTCACCTCCCGAACTCCTGAAGGCAGCTCTCTTTATTAGGTGATAGAGGAGAAGCCATCTTTTATTCCACACTTCTCTCTCCCTTTACTCCCCACGTCATCTCAACAAACAGCTCTAGAAGGTACACACAACTATTTTGAACAGTTGAAATGATTAAATAGAATTATATGTAAAGAGAATAAACTTAAACTGAATGCCAAATATTATTTTTTCCAAAGGCCAAGAGGAAAACACTCCAAAAATTAAATCTTTCGTATAGGACCTTTCAACAGAACTGATCTCAACTTGTGCCCACATTCTGTGCCCTCAGCTCTCTCCAAATTATTTGCCTTCTTTTAACATCCATCACCTGACCCTTCCTTGTCCTAAATAACTCACACATATACATAAGCATGAATGCACACACACATATACACACATTAACCTCTATATTTCCATTGCATTTCTATATTTATGTCTATCAAAATGTACTGAAAATCATGAGGTTACAATAATATCTCTAAATCTAATCCAATGCCATAGGTTTTTATTTTGGTTTCTATATTTCTTATTTTGTGACAGTTAGAAAACTAAGTTCATTTTCTTTAACTTATTCACATATTTAGTTAACCTTCTGGATGTTACCAATCTCCCATCTTTGGTGCCAGCTCTCCCCCACTAAAACATCCTTTTCTCACTCTCCAGCTTTTCTTCCACAGTCTAAGCCACTGTCCCCAGAACTGATGCCATGTGTATAATGCTTGTATATTCTCACATCTTACCAGTCAATGCCTCCCTCACTGAGAACATTCTCCTCACCTTGCTGAGGTTCTGAAATCCTGTGTTGAGCTAGCCCTTCATAGAAAAACCCTCTTTGCTCTGCTCCTTGAAGCTCTTAGCAATGCACACAAGGTTACCTCCATATGTAGAAGCCCTCCTTGCCACGTAAGGCTCCGACTCCCCCACACTGGGCTATGCCATCACATGGACAACCTCCTCATCTTGTTCAGACTCTGAAATCCACACCAGGTCTACCTTCTGCCTAGACATTTGCCTCATCCTGCTTGGGATTTGACACCCAATATCAGGTCCTACACCCTCAACAAAAATGCCTTCCTTACCTTGCTTAGGCAGTGAGTTCCCACACTGATCTCTCCACTACATAGATTCCCTCCTTATCTGGCCTGGTCTTTGAAACCCCATCAGATCTACCCTCTGCAAGGATATACTCTTTAGCCCTCTTAGGCTCTGAATCTCAACCCACATTGGAGCCAATACTATGCATGCATACCCCCTCACCTCTCCCCGAGGCCAATATCCCACACCAGGTTGCCCCTCCACCTCATGCATGCATGCTCTCCTCACACTGCTTGAACTCGGATTCCCAAACTGAAAATTAAAATATGCAACAGCAGATAAATCTTTATAATCCTACTTCTCGTTTTTAGGATAAAGTTAAGTCTTTTCATTTGCCATCTCATGGATGGAAACCATTTTGGGGGCTGGGGGTATAGTTTAGTGGTAGAGTGTTTTTGCAGTGAGCTTGTTCTCTCTCAGACTCTTATCATCCCACACTGGATTTCCCCTATTTTGGACACTTCCTCAATCCTTTATCTGTGCTACTCTACACTTGGCCAATATCGTGTGTGAACACTCTCCTTGCCATGTTCAGACTCTGATTCTCTATGCCACATGACATTCCCATACCAACGGTGATATTTTCCTTACACTGCTTAGGCTCTGATATTATTGTTAAGTAAACCCCTGCATAGCCACCCTTCTAACACTACATGAGCTCTGACACCCAGTGCCAAACCACCGCTGAACTCCTTTAACAGTGGTCCACTCTGTGCTTTGAATATAGCCCCTGCTGCTCTGCCACTGAAGCTTATTTTTTAAAGGAACGTGTTTCTTTCTCTTTCTCTGTCCCTGCTCCTCCCTAATCTCTCCCATCTCTATATCAGGGGAAACAGGATTAATTTTCTTCCCCATCCTAGGCAGAGTTATCTGTCCTTGAGCACCTACCTACCACAGGAACCAAGTAATTCAGATTTGTGGATGGCACCAGAAGCTTTCAGAAATGACTCACCTAATTTCACAAGTGAATTACAACTTCAGACAGAACACATGGAACATAGCCTTTGAATTATCTCCTTAAACCCCCCCTTCTCCCCCAGATGAGCAGAATCACAGCCTCTGAGACAGGAGTCACCAGTGCTTCCCCTTGGCTAACAAAGCAATAAAATTTCTTTTTCCTTTTTCTCAAAACCATGTCCTCATTATTAGATTGACATCAGGGTCAAGGACCGGGCTTTTGGTAACACTCACCTCACCCTACCACAAACACCTACCTTTCTTGTCCCTTATGAATTATGTAATAAGGAAAAAATTATGACAATGAATAAAGGAGTTATAAGTTCTCTGCAATTATTGAACTTAACAAGTAGTTGCCTATGAAGATGTGTGCATGCATACTCTCTCCTCCCAATAATAATTGCTGATTTTCAGAGGCTTTACCATCTAAGCTCCTTAAGCAATATCTATTTCTAAAGTTACCTCTCTCTCCCTAGAATAAGTCATATTATAAATGGATTAAATTGAGTCATAAACAATCAAACTCTGAGTGGTTGTTTCAGTCAGCATTTTTGTTGCTGTGACCAAAAGTCCTAACAAGAACAATTTTAGAGGAGGAACAGTTATTTGGTATTCATAGTTTCAGAGATTTCAGTCCACAGACAGCCAGCTCCATTGCTAGATGAAGCAGAATATCATGGCAGAAAAGTATGGTGAAGGAAAGCAGTTCAGGACATGGCACCAGGAAACAGAGAGCAAAAGAGCAAGAGCTCCTCTTAACAAGGACAAAATATGCCCCCAGTGACCTATCTCCTCCAGCCACACCCTATCTGCCTATGGTTACCACCCACCTAACCCATTCAACAGGATTAATGCACTGATTAGGTCATTTTTACCTCTAAATTTTCTTGCATTGTCTAACACATGAGTTTTGGTGGACACCTCATACCTAAACCATAACAATAGCTTACAACACTAATAGCTGTTTCTCATTCACATTACATCTGGCTAAGAGTCTACATAGATAGACTTGACTGTAGCTCTGTTTAGTTTCTCTACAATTGTTTTCTCATTCTGGAACCGAGGATCACAGAGTACAATGAAACTTTCAGTAGAATCCTCAATTTGGATTAAATGTGCATTATATTCATTCTGATGCTATTGGTCAAAAGAGACCACCTGGACTAACCTGCAAATGGGGCAGAAAAATATACTCTACCTACAGGAAGATATGTCAAGGAGATCAAAATTTAATCCTTTCACAGAAGATTATATAAGTTATTGGGTAACAATAAAACAATCTATACCCAAACCCTTTAAATTACTTAGCCAATAGATCTCAGGCAGTAATCTCCAAAATGGGGCAAGAGTACCCCAGGTGGTATAAAAGAGGAATCACTGGAACACAAAGATAAGATACTAGAACTTCTATTTACATTTATTTATAATTTTTTTTATTTTATTTTTTTTATTGGTTGTTCAAAACATTGCAGAGCTCTTGACATATCATATTTCATACATTAGATTCAAGTGGGTTATGAACTCCCATTTTTACCCCAAATACAGATTTCAGAATCACATCGGTTACACATCCACATTTTTACATAATGCCATATTAGTGACTGTTATATTCTGCTACCTTTCCTATCCTCTACTATCCCCCCTCCCCTCCCCTCCCATCTTCTCTCTCTACCCCATCTACTGTAATTCATTTCTCTCCTTGTTTTTTTTTCTATTCCCCTCACAACCTCTTATATGTAATTTTGTATAACAATGAGGGTCTCCTTCCATTTCCATGCAATTTCCCTTTTCTCTCCCTTTCCCTCCCACCTCATGTCTCTGTTTAATGTTAATCTTTTCCTCCTGCTCTTCCTCCCTGCTCTGTTCTTAG
>NW_026000173.1:767418-837003 GCF_001458135.2 Marmota marmota marmota
TCCTGAATATTTAGGCTGTCCTGCATTGTTTGTACTCCTTTTCTTCCTTGCTTTTTCATGCTGCTCATGTTACTTCTTGTTCTGTTTGACTGCTGAGTTACTGTTTACTCTTATAAATTTATTTGATGCTTGGGAGGAAAGGTATTAGAAGGGAAGGGAAGAAGTCACTAAAGAGAATGAGAGTAAGCAGGTATAATTCAAGGAAGGGGGAATAAGAAAATTGAAAAGAAATGAAAAGACAAAAGAAAAAAATAGAAAAGAAAAAACATTTTAAAAAAATTAAAAAATTAAAATTAAAATTAAAAAAAAATTAAAAAATTTTTAAAAACAACAAGAAAAAAATGAAAATGAAAAAAACCCCAAATTAAAAAAAAATTAATAAATGCAGTCTTAGAGTTTGATTAACTTCTCTTCCAGGAGGTGGAGCTGTGCCCACCAGGCCAAGCTTCTCCTCTCAATACGCGGGAACCAATCACTGTGCAGCAGCTCCTCCTCCCAGACTGGGCGGGTCTCCAATCCTGAGTGCCTAGGGCCTTCTCTTGTGTCTAGTCACTTCCCCACTTTTCCTCAAGCCAGGCCCCGCTCACCGGTGACGCTCACCAAAATACTGGCTACACGCCAGGTCTGCTGCTCCCGGGAGCCCTGTTTTCATGAACGACTGGGCACACTCTCCCTGTTTGCCATTCCCTTAGACCCTAAGTTTGTAGAGCTTGGGGCTGAGAACGCTCAGCGAAATTTGCTTGCCCTCCGGTAGCCACGCCCCCGATAGCTGGTGCAAGAGACTTCAGTTGTCAGCACTGGTGAGAGCGGTAGCCGGGAGTTCCGCACCGTGGGTCCCGCACCACTCCTGATTCCCTGGGTCTGGCTATCGCGCTCATGGGAGAGCTGGGAGGGGCCCTTACGGGAGAGCTGGGAGGGGCCCTTAAGGTTTCCCCGCTGTGTGGAGAGGGAAGGCTAGGGGGTTACACACCTGTTGCCGCTGGTTTCAATGAAGTTATCTCCTCCGCCGCATTCTGGTGACGTCAGTTCTCTGCCATGGTGGTATCCCATGCAAATGACGACAGTTCGTTTCCCTTTGCTGGGTGACCAATGCAACGGGTGGGTCCTGACTAGCTCTCCCAAGCCCCGTCTCAATCCTGTGGCCACTGCCTATTAAGGCTCAGTTGGCATTTACCTCCGTAGGTGCAGAAGGGCGGACCAGTTGTTTCAGCGGGATTGTTTAGTGCTGAGTCACAGCAGTTTGTCTGCGAGAAGCAGGCGAACGGGAGCTTTAATTCAGCCGATTCAGGCTCGGTGTGTGTTCTGAGAGGCCCAGACTGTTCGCCCCAGATCCACGTCAGCTCAGCATTGCCTAGTGATCCTGAGCAAACAGCATTTAGACGGTTTAAGACTCCCTATGCCCGCGCAGCTGAAGAGGTCAGAGACTTGATCTCTCCGCGCCCGCCGCCATGTTGGATCTCCTCCATTTATTTATAATTTTAAGGATAATAGTCCTTAATGATATCTTATGGATTTAATATTATTTGCATGTCATATATGCTATGGGACCTATCCTGAGGGAGGAGTGGAAGTTCCTGAGAAGCTGATAGAATGCCTTTACTTGTTGATTTATTCTCAGTATGTTGCATAACATTGCAGCTGATCTGTGAAAGAAGGAAATTTGTCTGGGCTTTATTCCAGTTGCTGGGAGATAACCTTCAACTCTTAGGAATTTCCTGAGGAATTGGAGTGTCTTTGCCGTCCATAGTGGACCCTGATACTGTATGCTATTGATGTCTCTTCATGGTGGGCCCTAGATAATTTAGGCTAACAAGATGATTCAGGTTGGGGCTGCCCATGCTCAAAGACTAACCATGTGATTAGAGTGTTGGGGCTCTGAGCCATGAGATACCAGGCCTGGCAAGGAGGAAATACTGGAGATAGGATTCAAACTCACTATTTGAGCAATCATGCCGGCATAATGAATCCAAAAAAAATCTCTGATCATCAAAACTCAGAGTGTTCCTCTGGTTGGCAATACTCTCTGCATTTCCATATATTAAGTGCTGGAAAGGTGACAAATACATGGGGTCAATGGAGTTTTCATATTTGGGACCCTTCTAGACTTTACCCCATGTGCCCATCCCTTTAATTCTGATCTGTATTCATTTAATACAATAAAACTGTAATCATAAGTATGATACAATCCAAGCTCTGTGGTTCATTCTAGTAAAAGATTCCTGAAAAGAGTATTAAAAGATACTTAAAGCAGGACAGTGGCCATGGAAGTTGGAATCTGCTAAGGAGTATGTAACAACTCACCTACAGAATCAACTAGCCCTGCAAACGGACAGCTCTGGAGCATCTGGCCCACACCTGTCATTGCCAGCAGTCAGATTGGTACAGGGGTGACCCACAAACTCTAAGCCACATTGAGTAGGAGGCTGCAGTGGACCAAGAAGCCTACATCACTGGCCCATGTGGAGTCACCACAGGTGCAGATTTTGGTGGCAGTAGCAAATAAAGAAGAAAAAAATACATCAAAGAAAAATAATTAAATAAAAGATACTGAAAGACACTGTTGTTCCCACTATGACACAAAACTTCAATAAGGAAAATATTTTTGAAACCCTAGTTATATTTGATATAATTTAAAAAATTAATTTAATTTCTAGTCCTTTCTATTTATTCTGTCTGAATTTTTGTTACTTCTTATTTAATAACTTTTTAACATAGTGAGTTCTGTAATATCAAGGTATAATATTGTGTGAATAAAATGTAATTTCTTGAATATTTAGGGTATATACCTAAAACTCAGATATGTTCACAAAAATGGTTTTCCACACTGTTTTCACAAAACATAATACTAAAATTAGACGTAAATATATAATTACCTTCAAAAATGTTGAAATCTAGATTTATTTAGTATTCATTAAGTGAATATTATCATAACTATCTCCCAATATAAGCTTTAACTATTAAAACTTGGTTGTAATACCAGTCATTCTTACATTTCTTTTATCCCTTATTCCCTTTTATTTGTCTTTATTGTGTTCAAACATTATTGGGAGTCAGGGGGAAGAAAGCAATACAATGCCTATTGTAAAGGGATAAAGTCCAATAGACATGAATGTGAATAATTTCAGTACAGTGGAAGAGGCATAATATCACACTGTACTCTATGCAGGTGTGGCAAAAAAAGAGAAGGAAGAGACTGTTTCCACTTGAGCTTCTCAGGCAAAGTTCTATAGTAGAGGAAGAAGGACCTATGAAAAAATTCTGGAGCACAGAAATGAGATTTTCTGCAACACTGACAAAGCATATAAGGAATATTTAAGTCTTGTAGTTATTCGAGGCAGAAAGATCAGAGTGTGCAAAGGCACTAAGGCATGAAATAATGCAGCATTATGATTATATCTGAATGTCTGGAATATTAAGATGAATATGGAGAGTCCCTCTTTTTGTAATGAAGGTGCAGAGGTAGGCTACAGTGAGTTCATTAGTTATTATCTTTTATTCTAACATAGTGACACTTTATAAATAGTAGATAAAGTTGAATTTACCCTCCCTATGTCTGTGTTCCTCATCTGTAAGATATAGAAAACCATATTACCTACCTTGGAGGGTTGTATGAAGATTTAATGAGACAATTCATACAAAGGATTTAGCTAGTGCCTAGCAAATGACCACTGCTCAAAACATACAGGGTGAAGAGGCAGTTGGTTTGGGTTTCTTAATTCTACAAAAAGCTATATAATATAAAGTTATAAAGGGGACTGTGCAGAATTACAAGAGAGGATGAAGTCTTCAGCACTCACTTATACATTCAGTCCCGTCCAGGGAGCTAGCTCTCCAAAGCATGTCTCCCATCATCCCTTACTCCATTCCTCCCTATCAGCTGGTTCCTCCTACCTCATTCCCAACTCTGGGACACCTACCTCAGTTCTACTACAACATCACTTTGCCCTAACACCATCCCATTAAACACCCTGACAGCAGGAATGAGTGAGTCACACAAGCAGCATTAGTAGTAGCAAAGGAAGTAGTAGTAGCAGATATTTACATGGAACTTACCATGTACCAGATCCTATTCCAAACACTTTTAGTTTTCAGTTAATGAGGAAACCCATCATGAAGCTGATTGCCTCAAGAAAAAAATTATATTTTAATTGTTTAACTTATTTTCTTGTCACAATAACTCTATGAAGTAGGTACTGTTCCCCTTGTTTTGCATATGAGGAAACTAAAGTCTAAAACCCAGTAAGTAACAGAGCAAAATTTTGACCAGAGGTTGTCTCCTACCAGATCCATGGCCCTGATCACTACTCTTTATTGTCCACATAATAATCTATTATGGGTGGAGATGGGACAGAGGGGATGTCACTAATAAATGTTTTTGCTTTTCAAATATTTAGTTAAGATTAAGGTCTGAAGAAAGTATCATTTTGTACTTCACTTTCTCCCTGCTCAAACAGCTACTTTCCTACATTCTTAACAACCTCTGGAATACATACTCGCTCAGACCCCATAGGCAAAATTCACCCGGAGAGTCTTCATTTCTTTCTTTCTTTTTAAACGCTTCCCTTCCTACTATGGAGAGTTACTAGAGAGAGCATGCCCTCTAGTGGTTCCACGCTACCTTGCAGTCAAATGCAATAATAATGTACGTACAATAATCACAGATCTTTCTTTCCTAATGTGCCAGGGCAGGAAATACATGATAACAAAGAAAATATTGAAATCAAACAACGAAATCAATAGACTCCGTAAATAAAATGGCTCCAACACAGTCTTTCTTTTTAAACGCTTCCTTTCCATCATGAAGTCTGAGCAATATTTCCTACAATTGTGCAAGAGTTGCTAGAGGAAGCATGCGATCTAGTGGTCCAATGCTATCAGGCAGCCAGATGCAACCGCCACTAGAGTTCCAGTGACATTTCTTTCTTACTGAAGAGGCAGTGGCAGAACCCACATGCGAATAGAGAAAATATTGAAGAGCAAATCAAAACGTCAGTAGTAGATCTCTGAGCAGAATGAAGAGGCGAGAACGATCCCCAGACCGAGCAAAGCCTCGTGCTTGTATCCCAGAGTCTAAATCCCGCTGCCATAGTTTCCACCAAGCCCAAGAGAAAGGCTGAAGAGTATGCTGAAGGTAAAGCCAAGGTGAAGGACCAACTAGAGAGAAGATCTGCAAGGTTGTCTGCTAAACCTGCTCCTCCGAAGCCAGAGCCCAAGCCTAAAAAGACCCCTGCAAAGAAGGAAAAGAAGGTATCCAAAGGGAAAGAGGGAGAAACTGACACTGGTAAGGATGGGAATAACCCTGCAGAAAATGAAGATTTTCATTTAGAACAGACGACACAGAAAGCTGAAGGTGCTGGAGATGCCAAGTGAAGTGTGTGCATTTTCAATAATTGTGAACTTCTGCTGACTGTACGGTTTGGAATACTATTTTTTAGTCAAGTTTATAAAAATACAGAATTTTGTTTTACTTTTTTTTTTAAAGCTATGTTGTTAGCATTTCGTTTTTATTTGGGGGGGGAGGAGAATATGTCATTAATAGAATGACTCCGAAGCTGGATTGCTGGGGCATTGCCTGGGACACCTTTCCCTGCTAGTTTTGAAAGACTTACTCTCAACTCCCAGGAGCCACCTTGGCCAAAAAAACCTTCATCTTTATGTCCTCCTTCTCTCTGCAATCAGCATGGACTTAACTCCCCTAAACCCAGAGATGGATTGAGACCGGATCCCCCACCCGGAAGTTGGTTTTACTAATACATACTTTCCAGTGTCCCTCAAAGGAGCAGCAGTTCCTTTCCTAAATTCTGGATTTTCTGGCTGATAAATCTTAAAGTTAGGGTTGGCTCATGAAAAATTGTTAAACAACATGCTAAATGTGAAACTTACCCTGTACAGAGCATCAAATGAAGATACCATTGAGTTTTATAGTAGTTTTTTGCTCTGGTAGTTCAGAAAGGGAGTTTAGAAGCTGCTGTATACTGATGATGATTGTCTGCCCATGTCCTGGGTGAAATGCATGATTATTTATGAACAGTATTGGAGGGGGTGCTACCGAGGAATATTCAGAGGCACTCAACCATTAAGCCACAAACCCAGCCCTATTTTGTATTTTATTTAGAGACAGGGTCTCACTGAGTTGCTTAGCACCTCATTTTTGCACAGGCTGATTTTGAACTCGAGATCCTCCTATCTCGGCCTTCAGAGCCACTGGGCTTACAGGCGTATGCCACTGTGCTCAGCCAAAAAGTATTTTTAATAAAGCTGGATTGGCAAAATAGATATTAATACACTGTTTTGTTTAACTGAGGATATACTACTATTGCTAAATTCATGGGGCAAATTATGAGAACATAAAAGACAATAATTTTACTATTGACTCAGATGCTGGCAATACAAGTGCACTAGACCTTTTTTAAAAATACATGCTATACACATATCATATCTTTTAAAGGGTAACTGAAAATGACAATCCTGGAAAAATTTTGAAATAAATGCCAGATCATAAAATTTCTGTGAAAACCATCACAAACATCCTCAGGCATAGGGACTCACAAGTAAATAAGGTTCTCCTTTTTTCTTTCTTTCTTTCTTTCTTTTTTTTTAAGAGAATATGTGATTGATAGAAAGCTTCTGAGTATGAGTTAAACACAAGCTATGTGTATATATTTATGTACAATTAAAAAGCAATTAAAGGGGCTGGGTATGTGGCTCAAGCGGTAGAGCGCTCGCCTGGCATGCGTTTGGCCTGGGTTCGATCCTCAGCACCACATACAAACAAAGATGTTGTATCCGCCGAAAACTAAAAAATAAATATTTTAAAAAAAAATTCTCTCCCTCTCTTTCAAAAAAAAAAAAATCAATTAAAGAACCAGACACAGTGGCACCTGCCTATAATCCCCGTAGCTGAGGAGGCTGAAGCAAGAGGATCATAAGTTCAAAGCCAGCCTCAGCAAAAGTGAAGCACTAAGCAACTCAATGAGACCCTGTCTCTAAATAAAATACAAAAAGGGCTATGGATGTGGCTCAGTGGCTGAGTGACCCTGAGTTCAATCCCCAGTACAAAAACAAAAACAAAAAAAAAGGCAATAAAAGAGGTGATTTTTATAACTCTACAAAAAAAGTAAAACAATGAATGAAGTGTGGTGTAAAATTACTAATTATAATCCAAATGAGGCTTTAAGCTAACAAATTTACCACAGCTGTATTACATAATACTTAGTGTTGCTACCTCAAGTCTAAGACTCTATGAACTTGGGCTGGGGATGTGGCTCAAGTGGTAGCGCTCTCGCCTGGCATGCGTGCAGCCTGGGTTCGATCCTCAGCACCACATACCAACAAAGATGTTGTGTCCGCCGAAAACTAAAAAATAAATATTAAAAAAATTCTCTCTCTCTCTCATCTCTCTCTCTTAAAAAAAAAAAAAAAGACTCTATGAATAGAAGGGAAATTTTTCTTTATTGCTGCTCACTTAGCCTTCTCATACTGACTCAGGAGCACAGAAACGAGGTTTTCTATAGATATGACATGTAAATAGCACGTAAGTAATATTGAAGTCATATCACCAAGAGCAACTCACATGAAAATGAGTAAGAGAAGGAAAACAACTAAATGATTTATAGTAACTCTTAACTGAAATCACTACAATTAATGAACAGCTACCATCTACATGAGGTATGGGAAGTAATGAAAGCAGATAAAAAGAAAACATTATCCTTTTATGTTAAAAGCTAACAAACTTGTAAGAGGACAATTTCAATAGCAATTCAAACAAAATGAGGGTTTTTCACTTCTCTAACTGGGAGGATGTGAATGTTTCATGAGATAGTATCTGAGCTAGACTCTCACAATGGGAAGGATCTCATCAAGCCGATGAGAAAGGAAGGTATATTCTAGGCTGAGGGTACTTTAGCCAGCATTCAATACTCATGTGTGTGAAGAATGACTGCACTCCAGTTTGCCAGAGCACGTTGTAACTGAAAGGGAAAATTGAGAGTTGCGGATAGAACAATATTTTGGACTTCATTCTGGACGCAAAGAGGAATCATAAAAGCCATGAGTAGGGGAGAAAGGACACAGGTAGTACAGCTTTGCTTCAGAAAGATTATTCTAGTGGCAACATGTAAGCTGAATTGCAAGGGAGAGAGCCAGGGGCAAGCAGGCCACGGAGCATAGAAGAAGTGAATCAGGCCCAAATTCCAACAGGGAGGGGAGATATCAAATACAATCGAGGGAATTTTGCTGGGAAAGTGATTGTCCGCATTTTTCCCCAAAAAATCTGAGGTTTAAGACATGCTTTTCTGTCAAACACAGCGCCTCAGAATCTCAGCAATGATAATAAAGGACACAGTATGGAGGTCATCACAGCCCTAAGATCTTAGTTCATTTTCTGCTGCTACAATAGAATGCCACAGACTGGGTGTGTATGAAGAATAGAGAGGAGATTTGAATCAAAGGCGTCGCTGACGGCAACCGAGCACAGGCTCCTCCGTAGCACCCGGCCCAGGCGCTCTCACGTCCTCTGTCCAGAGCCGACCTTCAGCCCCTGGATCGGGAAGGCAGAGCAGGAGCGGTGCCGGCGGCCGAACGCCCGCACCCTCTTGCCGCCCGCCAAGGGCCCGCGCTGCCCGAGCCACAAGTCCGAGGCCCCAACGAGGCACAGTCGGCGGAGACATGACTGGATTGAGGAGATCAAAAAGCCGCAGAAGAGGGGATCGGGTTGTAGCTCAGGGGTAGAGCGCTCACCTAGCACGTGCAAGGTGCTGGGTTCAATCCTCAGCACCAAGTAATGTGTATTTTTTTAAAAAGCTGCAGAAGAGCACCGACCGCAGATGCATTTTTAGCTCACCTCTTTGAGGATGCCTCTCTCCCCTCCCTATGCGCTGGCAGAGTCACTGTCTTCTCCAAGTAAGTGCAGCGGGTCAGGAGGATCCTCAGCGTTGAGGAAGGACTTAGCTGAGCTCCTGCAGCAGCATCCTCGGATGTTATCTGGGACTCAGGAGCCACAACTAGATACAGTGGTATCTGAGGTGCCACCTGGATTTTGCTGTCTCTGAGCAGTGTGTGCATGTTGCCCTTTAAATTTTCTTTATGAAAGAGAAGACTTGGCTGGGGATGTGGCTCAGGGGTAAAGCAGTTGCTTGGCATGTGTGAGGCCCTGGGTTCGATTCTCAGCCCTGCACATAAATAAACAAGTTAAATAAAGGTTCATTGGCAACTAAAAAGATATTTAAAAAAAAAAAGAAGAAGAAGAAGAAGACTGCGTGTTTCCTCTGTAGCAGAGGTATTATAGGAGACAATCAACACAGTTTCAAAGGCCTGAAAAGACAGATTCACTTTAGTTGCTGTGTTACTCATAAGACCGTTTAAGGTTTGGGAAGACATCAGATCTGTCATGTTATAAAGAAGCATATTTACTTATTATTTTAGATCTTTTGGTACTATATGCATTTTTACCATACTTGTTCTTTTATTAAAAATGTAAGGGAAAAATAAAAGAAGACCGCTTCCTTTGTCCGTTACATGAAAGACCCAGCTCTCCTAGGGTACAAATCTCTGCCTTCCAGATTAATATCATTAGTACTTGTCAACAAATATGTTGCTTTTCAAAACTAAACTGGGAGTTGAAAAAGAAATAATTTTTTGTTTCATTTTGTTTTAGTGCTAGGGACCAACGCCAGAGCCTTGAACATGTTAAATATATTCTCTGCTACCAGCCTGAAATTTTTCTGATTGCTTCTAGTAAATTTCTATTAAAATCACTCAGAAATTCCATCTCATAGAATTTAGCATTTTATTCTTAGTTGTAAGTCATAGATATCATATTGGCCCATAATTTTATTTTATTCTAACTTTTTTTTTCTTTTGGTATTGGGAATTGAACCCCAGGTCACTTAACCCTTGAGCTACATCTCCAGTCCTTTTTATTTATTTATTTATTTATTTTAATTTTGAGACAGGGTCTCACAAAGTTAGTGATCCTCCTGCCTCAGCCTCCCAATTCTCAGGAATTATAGGCATGTACCAATGAGGTACCCATCATCAATCCAGGATTTTAAAGAATTTTTTCAATAGATATTACACCTTATTTTTATATGTTAAAATTAATGTTCCTCATTTGCCTCTGAAGAACCACTTATACGTGTGTTCCCTACTTCAACTTCATTCCTGATATGTTTTCAAGGATTGTTTTGTTCTTTGTTTTTGATAGCATTTATTAAATAGTCTGTATGGCAAGACAATAACTACTTAAGGGGGGGATAAGATTTCTTTGTACTTTTAAGTGAGACTGTAATTCTTTAGGCACTAAGTCAGAACTAGTAATGCTTTTTTTTTCTAGCTTCTAATTGGCTTATTTTAACAGGTTGAGATGTTTGTTCTAAGACATATAATCTATCATTAACTTTGTGGTTTGAAGTGTTTGCTACCAAGTTGCATCCCTTAGTAGACCAGACCAAATCTTTTGTCCCTGAAGTGTTCCAAGATAGACCTTGATGTTTANATATGTTCATATATATATATATATATATATATATATATATATTTGTTAAAATGGCTGGAGTTTCATCTTCTTAGGATCCACTTTTTAAACTTTTTATCCCTTATAGTTATCTATTGTGTATATACTAGTCCTCTAGAATCAAGTATGTTAAACTGAAACAACTTGCTGGGAGGAACTCTCCAGGGCATGTTTTTCAAAGAAAAGTATTTAGAGGAACAAAACTTAAACCTCCCTAGGTGTATTACAAAGCTGTTCAAAAAGTAATTCAGTAAGGGTTGTGAATGGAAATATGTAGTACCCAAGTCAATATTCTGCTTTGAAGAGTAATAAACACAAATTGGTCAAAAATAAAATAAAATAAAAAATTAATGTTCCTCATTTGCAAACAGCCACAATTTAAACAAGAGAATTAAGGGGTGCAGTTTTGCCTCAAGAGCAGAGATGAGCAGATAAAGTCATGTCCTTCTATCACTGAAAGCAATTTAAGAGCTTTCCAGAGAAATTTCCATTGGAAATGCCACCCAAAGATCTGAGAAATGTGAGCAATGAGTGCAGTCTACTAATAATAATGTGTTGGTCAACTAAATTCAGAGACAGACCAAAGGGAAGCACTGAGTTTTTGTGTGTTTTTTTTAAATATTTTTAGTTGTAGATACCTTTGTTTATTTAGTTGTTTTGTTGTTGGTGTTGTTGGTGTTTTATGTGGTGCTGGGGATCAAACCCAGTGCCTCATGCATGATAGGCAAGCGCTCTACCATTGAGCAACAACCCCAGCCTAAGCACTGAGTTTTATTACTTAATATATTTTAACCCTTTAGAAAACTTCCCGTTTGACATCAAGTCATATTTATACAGACATTTGAATAAAGCTTACCTATCTGTTTAAAAAAAAAAGGAATAGATTATTTGGCTCTTGGTTCTGGAGATTGGGAAGCCCAAAAAGCATGGTGTGGCCATATGGCAAGGGCCTTTGTGCTACATGACCTCATAGCAGAAAGAGAGGGCAAGAACCAGACAGCAATAAAGGGCCAAACTTGCTTTTATCATAGATCCACTCTCAGACAACTTAACATTCTTCCATGACAACACTATCAATGCAGTCATGAAGGCTCTGTCCTCAAGATCTAATCATCATGCTGCGTGTGGTGGTGCATGCCTATAATCCCAACATTTCAGGAGGCTCAGGCAGGAGGATCAAAGCCAACCTCAGCAACTTAGTGAGGCCCTAAGCAACTTAGGGAGACCCTATTTCAAATAAAAACATAAAAAGGGCTTGGGATGTGGCTCAGTGGTTAAGCACCCTTGGGTCCAATTCCTGGTTAAAAAAAAAAAAAAAATCTAATCATCACTTATTGGCTCCACCTCCCAACCCTGGGGCTTTTGGAATCAAGTTTCTAACACAGGAATCTGGAAGAAATAGTCAAACCATACACCTACTCTAAGAGAGTAAAGGAAGAAGTTTTTCAGGATCTCTGCTTAAATATATATATTTTACTCCTTTTTCTCAGTTCTATTGAAGTATTATTGACACAACTGCATAAATTTAGGGTATACAATGTGATGTTTTGTTGTAGGTATACGTTGTGCAATAGTTGCCACAATCAACTTAATTAACATATTTGTCACCTCACAGTTTTCATTTGTGCGTGCTGTAAGAACATTTGAGATCTACTCAGCAAATATCAAACACACAGCACATTATTATCAAGCTAATAATGCTGAGCTGTGCATTAGGTCCCCCAGTACTCTTTTATCTAATAATGGAAAGCTTGTGCCCTTTCACCGTTATCTCCTTTTTTCCTCACCTCCCAGCTCTTAGTGACCAGCATTCTTCTCTGTTTCAAGGAGTTTGACCAATTTTAGATTCCACATAGAATCATGCAGTATCTGTCTTATCCCATCCAATATAATGTCCTCAAGGTTCATCTCTTGTTGCAAATGACAGAATTTACTTTCAAGGAGCCCCCTGTACTGCTATCCCTGTACTACCTTATGATCCCGGAATAGCTCTACCAATTTATTCTCCCACCCACAATGTAGAAGTCTCCCTTTTCTCCACATCTTTTGTATTTTTTGACTTTTAATACTAAACATCTTAACAGAGGTGAGGCGATATCTTGTTGTTTTGATTTGCTTTTCCCTGATGAGTATTGATACTGACCATCTGCTCATATACTTGTTGGTCATTTGTATGTCTTCTTTGGGAAAACCTCTACTCAGGTAGTTGGGTTAAAATGAAAAGATGTGTATGGTTAAAATGAAAAGATGACCAAAAGTGTGGTTTTATAAATTACATGGTTTATTCCATATGAGGAGATTTTGTTTTTCTTTTTTTCATAATGCTTCAATGGGGTAAAATAATGAGAAAAAATAATTGCATTGAGAATACATTTGAAAGATGAAATACATTAACCACATAGTGAATGGTTTCTAATTTTGCTTAGAATTATTCAAGTCTAGCTGATCAATTAGGATGGAAGCAGGGCTCTGTGCCAGTAAAGTTTAATCAATGTTTAACACATAGTTTTCTAGGTGTACTTGGAAGAGACTCTTTGGCCAACACAGTGGAGAACCATGATCACATACAAGTCCCCTCAAAGATAATAAGCCTTGTAGAGACTTCAGGAATACCTGGAAGGGCTGGTGGAGAATGATTCTGCCACAGCCTAAACAACTCAGTCTATGAAAATCTTAGTTTTATTTGTTTTGGAGTCCAGTGATTGAGGTCAGTAACATTCTCACAGGAAGAATGTTACATTATACTCCGTGTTGTTATTACAGCAAAACATGTCACTCATGTATCAAAGTAGGATTTGGAATCCTTTCAAAGCTACATAACACAGGTCCTTTGCCTATTTTTTAATCAGGCTATGTTACTTTTTTGCATTTGAGTTGCATAAGCACCTTATCTAATTTAGATATTAACCCCATCTTGGATATGTGGTTTGCATAATATTTTTCTCATTCTGACTGTTGCCTTTGCTTTTTTGTTTTGGTTGTTTCCAACACTGTGCAGAAACATTTCAGTTTGATCTACTTCATTTGTTTATTTTTTTAATTTAATATTTTTTAGTTATTCAGGGACACAATATCTTTATTGTTTATTTATTTTTATGTGGTGCTGAAGATCAAACCCAGTGCCTCACATGTGCAAGGCAAGCGTTCTGCCACTGTGCCACAACCCCAGCCCTCCATTTGTTTATTTTTGTTTATGTGGCCTATGCTTCGGATATCAAATCCAAACCATCATTGCCAAGGCCAATATCAAGGAACTTTTCTCCAACATTTTCTTCTAGTTTTATGGTTCATGTCTAATGTTTAAGGCCTTGATCTCTTTTGAAATAATTTTTGAGTATGGTGAAAGAGAGGGACTCAATTTCAATTTTTTATATACAGATACTGCGTTTTCCAATGTAATTGACTGAAGTGTCTATCATTTCCCCATTGTGTATTCTTGATTCCCTTGTTATTAGTTGTCTGTATGTGCATGATTTGTGTATAGGCTCTCTATTCTTTTCCTTGGCCTATGTCAGTTTTTATGCCTTTTTCATACCACTTTGATAACTGTCATTTTGTAATTTAGTTTGAAACCAGGAAGTTTGTGTCCTCCAGGTTTGCTTTTTGCTTGATTGCATTGGCTGTTTGGAGTCTTTTTGGTTCCATATAAGTTTTTGGATTGTTTTCTCTGTGAAAAAAAAATGTCATTGAATTATTGATAAGGATTGAATTGAGTCTGTAGATTGCTTTGGCTAATCTGGACACATTAACTTCCAGTCCACAAACATAGAATATCTTACCATTTGTTCACATCTTTTTTATTTCTTTCATCAATGTTTTACACTTTTCAAGGTATAGGTATAGGTCTCTTTTCTTAAAAATGTGGTATATTCTTATGTAAATTGTTTTATTTATATATGACAGCAGAATGCATTACAATTCTTATTACATATATAGAGCACAATTTTTTATATCTCTGGTTGTATAGATAGTATATTCACATCAATTCATGTCTTCATACTTTGGTTATCTACTTGGTTAAGCTTATCATTATTTTATTCTTTTTGATGCTAAGGCAAATAGCATTTTAATTCTTTTTCAGATAGGTCATCATTAATACACAGAAATGCTAATGATTTTTATGTTGATTATATTATCCTATAATTTTATTAGTTCTAACAGTTTTTTTGTGGAGTCTTTATATATAGGTTTTCTAAACAGTAGATTATGACCCTTTCAAAGACAATTTTAGTTCTTCGTTCTTTCCAACTTTGATGTCTTTTTTTTTTTCTTGCCTAATTGTTCTGCCTAGAACTTCCAGTACCATGTTAAATAGAAATGGTAAGAATGGGCTTCCTTCTCTTATTCTTGATGTGGGAAAATTGTGTACTTTTCACTATCAAGGATGATGTTAGCTCAGGCATGTGATATATGGCCTTCACTATGTTTAAAGAAATTTCTTCGGGCTGGGGCTGTGGCTCAAGCGGTAGCGCGCTCGCCTGGCATGCGTGCGGCCCGGATTCAATCCTCAGCACCACATACAGACAAAGATGTTGTGTCTGCTGAAATCTAAAAAATAAATATTAAAAAATTCTCTCTCTCTCTCTCTTAAAAACAAAAACAAAGAATTTTATACCAAATTGAGTATTTTTCATTAAAGATTTTTGAATTTTGTCAAAAGCTCTTTCTGGACCTATTGAGATGATATATATTTTTCCTCCATTCTGTAAATGTGATGTACCATATTTATTTATTTGTAGCTGATAAACCATCCTTGCAGCCCAGAAATAAATCCCACTTAATCGTTGCATATGATTATTTTTATGTCCTGTTGAATTTAGCTTATTGGTGTTTTGCTAAAGATTTTTGCATCTATATTTATCAGGGATATTGACCTATAATTTTCTTATAGTGTTCTTATTTGGATTTGGTATCAGGGTAATGCTAGCCTTGTAAGCCTGGAAGTATTCCTTCCACTTCTGTTTTTTGGAAAAGTTTGAGAAGAATTTGGTGTTACTTCTTTAAATGTTTTATAGAATTCAACTGTGAAGCCATCATGTCCTGGGTTTTACTTTGATAGTAGATTTTTGATTATTGAATCAATCTTCTTACTCATTATTGGTCTGTTCAGTTTACTTTATGAGTCATTCTTAATAGGTTGTATGTTTGTGGGAATTCATCCATTTCTTCTAATTTGTTGGGATACATAATTGCTCATAGTATTCTCTTATAATCCTTCATATTTCCGTAGTATTGATTGTGATGTTTTCTCTCACTCACTTGTCTTCTTTTTTTCTTAGTGTAGCTAAAAGTTTGTCCATTTTGGATGACCTTTCAAAATCCAACTATTAGTTTGTTAATTTTTTTTTTTAGTTGTAGATGGACACAATATATTTATTTTATTTTTTTAATGTGGTGCTGAGGATCAAACCTAGTGCCTCACGCATGTGAAGCAAGCGCTCAACCACTGAGCTACAACCCCAGCCCCTAGTCTGTTAATCTTTTATATTGTTTTTCTAGTCTCTGTTTCCCTGATTTTCACTGTTATTTTCTTCCTTCTGACAACTTTTGGCTACTTGTTCTTTTTCTGGTTCCTTGATGTGTAACATTAGTTATTTGAGACCTTTATTTTTTCTTAAAACAAGCATTTATCATCATAAATTTTCCTCTTGAAATTCCTTTTTTCCCATAAGTTTTGGTATATTGTTATTTTTTTCTCAAAATATTTTTTAACTTATTTTTTTGTCTTGCAGTGCTGGGAATCAAACATAGGCCTTACAACGTACTTGGCAAACACTCTACTACTGAGCTATACTCCTAGCCCCTTAATTTCCTTTTTGATTCCTTCTTGACACACTGGCTATTAAGGAACATGTTTGATTACCACATATTCATGAATTTTGTTTTAGTTAGTTTTTTTCACGCTGTGACCAAAAGATCTGACAAGAACAATTATTTATTTATTTATTTATTTATTTATTTATTTATAGTTGTTCAAGAACAATTTTTTAATGAGGGGGGGTCATGTCAGGCAGGGATTGAACTCAGGGCACTCGACCACTGAGCCACAACCCCAGCCCTATTTTGTATTTTATTTAGAAACCAGGTCTCACTGAGTTGCTTAATGTCTCAATACTTTTGCTGAGGCTGGCTTTGAACTCGTGATCCTCCTACCTCAGCCTCCCGAGCTGCTGGGTAATATTACATGAGTGCACAACTGCACCTGGGTAGGAACAATTTTAGAGGAGGAAAAGTTTATTTAGTGCTCACAGTTTCAGAGGTCTCAGTACATAGATATCCCACTCCATTGCCCTGAACCCGAGGTGAGGCAAAACATCATGGTGGAAGGGTGTAGAGGAGGAAAGTAGCTCAGGGCATGGCAATCATGAAACAGAGAGCTCCACTCACCAGAAACAAAATATAAACCCTAATGCCTGGCCCCAGTGACCTACCTCCTCCAGCCATATCCTACACCACACAGTTAATCTCAGTGAATTAATGCACTGATTAGATCCATGCTGTCATAACCCAATCATTTCACCTCTGAACTTTTTTTTCTCTTTCCACATTTCCTATTGGTGCATTATAGTTGCACATAATGATGGAATTTGTTGTTACATATTCATACATGCATACACAATATAACAATATAATTTCCCCCCTCCCTCTTTACCTCCCACTTCTGATCTCTTTCCTCTATTGATCTCCCTTTGATTTTCTTGAGATCCCCTCCACATCTTTCTTTTTCTTTTTCCTCTCTAGCTTCCACATATGAGAGAAAACAAATAAGCCTTGATCTTTAGAATTTGATTTATTTCATTTAACATAAGGGTCTCTAAGTCCATCCATTTTCCTGCAAATGACAATTTCATTTTGCTTCATGGCTCAATAAAACCCCAATGTGTTTATATACCACATTCTCTTTATCCATTCATCCAAGATGGACACTCAAGTTGGTTCCATAGTTTGGCTATTGTGAATTGTGATGCTATAAACATGGGTATGCATGCATCACTGCACTGTGATGACTTTAATTCTTTAGGATAAATACCAAGAAGTGGTATAGTTGGGTCAAATGGTACTTCCATGCTTACTCTTTTGAAGAACCTCTATACTGATATCCATAGTGGTTGTACTAATTTACAATTCCAAAAGTGGAAGGGTTCCTTTCTCTGCACGTTCCCTCCAACAATGCTTTGTATTCTTTTTTTTTGGTAGGGAGTTGGGGGCAAGTACTGGGGACTGAACCCAGGGATACTCAACTACTGAATCATATCCCCAGCCCCATTTGTTATTTTTGAGACAGGTTCTCACTAACTTGCTGGAACTTGCAATCCTCCTGCCTCAGCCTCCCAAGCCACTGAATTACAGGCATGTACCAGCATGCCCAGCTATTATTGTTTGTATTCTTGATGACTGCCAATCTGACTGGAATGAGATGAAATTTCAGTGTAGTTTTGATTTGCCTTTCCCCAAATGCTAATGGTGTTGAACATTTTTTCATATATTTTTTGGCCAATTTTATTTCTTCTTTTGAGGCATGTCCATTTAATTCATTTGCCTATTTACTAATTGGGATGTTTGCATGGTATTTTGGTGTTAAGTTTTGAGTTCTTTGTATATTCTAGATACTAATCCTGTCAGAATAATAGCTAGCAAAAAATTTCTTCCATTCTGTAGGTTCTGTTCACATTCCTAATTGTTTCCTTTGCTATGCAGCTTTTTCATTTAATGCCATCCCATTTATTATTTCTTGGCATTATTTCCTGAGCTTTAAGAAAGTTGTTGCCTGTTCCTTCAAGCTGGAGTATTGATCCTACATTTTCTTCTAGGAGTTTCTGGTCTAATTACTAGGTCTTTGATCCATTTTGAGTTGATTTTTGTGCAGGCTGAACCTTTGAACATTCTTGCATTGTCTCACACATGAGCTTTTGGGCAACACCATATATTCAAACCATAACACCAATTTCCCTTGTTATTGATTTTTAGCTTCATACCATTGTAGTAAGATACTTGATACAGTTTCAACCATCTTAAATTTGTTAACTTGTTTTGCAGCCTAACATATGCCAGATTCTGAAGAATGTTTCATTGGCACTTAATAACATGTATTCTGTGTTCTTAGATGGTTGTTATATACATGTCCCTTAGGTCCATTTGGTCTAAAGTACAATTCCAGTTCAATGATTCCTTTTGATTTTGTCTGCATGCTCTACCCATTATTGAAAGTGGGGTACTGAAATACCCTACTATTATTATACAGCTGCCTACTTCTCCCTTTGAATATACTAAAAGGTTTATAATTTGGTGCTCTGATATTGTATGTTTATTTACAATTGTCATAACCTCTTGAAAAATTGACCTCTATTACAATGTCTCTTATCTCTTGTTTATAATATCTATTTCATCTGATAGTTTTAAATTTAAATACTCTTGTCCTTCACTAGATGTGCATGATTTACACAGTACCACACAGTATTATTGTTTGCTTGTTTGTTTAGTACCAGGGATTGAATTCACAGGCACCTGACCACTAAGCCACATCCCCAGCCCTATTTTGTATTTTATTTAGAGACAGAGTCTCACCAAGTTACTTAGTGCCTGACTTTTGCTGAGGCTGGCTTTGAACTCATGATCCTCCTGACTCAGACTCTAGAGCCACTGGATTACAGGTGTGCACCACCGCTCCGGCCTTTCATGTTTTCATGCTACTAATTGGCAGCCTTTTGTTTCAGCTCAAAGAACGTCCTTTAACATTTCTTGTAAGGCAAGTCTACTGCACCCACATATTCTATGACAATCACTGTACAAGAACCCCAAGATCTTTTCTAGTTTCCAAAGTTTATGACTGACTTTAGTTCTGTTTCTTATGCTGATTCTTTTCATTTCTGCTGATTATATTATAGGATGTGAGAGGTGGCCTTAGTCATGAATATAATTTGAGGCAAATGAAATTATGGTACCAGCAAATAAATAATAAATATTCATGTATTATAAGGCGTATTCTGTCTATTTAGAACCTTGAGCATCAAGGTCTACTCTCAAATTCTTAAGGCCCCATTTCTTAAAAAAAAAAATAAAAAAGTAATAGATATATATGCCCTTTTATTACTTATTGGCCCATTTATATTGGGTCAATTAAATTAAAAAGGTAATTAAATAGACAAAAGATAAACATCATTTTCCATATTTTTAATTACCATTATTGCACCAATACAGCATACGCTTTATATACATATATCTTAAACTTCATTTTCAATTTTTCAGCAATTCAAATACATAATATATTATCATCTTGAGAATACAAAGAACACAACACGGAGGAAGATTGAGAAAATAGGTTCCCAATAGTTAGTCACTAGTGATTCTACAGACTTTCTTTTTAGTGTTTTCTATTGGAATTTTAAAATGTCCTGCCATGGCTCTGCAAGAATAGAGCTGCCTGGAAGGGGAAGCAATGAAAATTATGGACCCAAAGTTAGAAAGAGTTAAGAATGGAATCCAGGAGAAACAATATATTTTCAAACTAAATATAAGGATCCCCCTTCAGCCAGAATGTAAATCTCCAAACAGGTGCTAAGGGAAGTAATTACATCCTCCCATCTAATTCTCAAAATTGCCCTTTAACAAACAAAATAGGTAGTGCCCATTCATCTGAGGAGGTGAACTGTCTTCACAGCATTGTAAAAGGAATGGCAGGGCAGAGGGAAAGGAAAGTGAAGGGAGAGCAACTTGCTTTTAAGATACCCTAGCTAGTGGGTATCAAAGTCCAAGACAAAACCTGTCACAATAAAGCTGTGACTCTCTAACATCCTTCATAAGTGACAATATATGTAATAGCAGCTTTCTATTGAAGAGCCAGATGGATTGAAAAAAAAAAAAATGCTTATGGAAAGGGGTCAGATACCCAGGCAGCAAGGCAATGTGGGTACTGAATAAGACTTAAGTGCTTTCAACCTCTCTGTTCTACAGATCAGGTTAAAAACACAACTCTTCAAATTAGGTCAAATAAATGGGTGAACATAAATTAATGCTGTGCTTCAAATGCAGCAACGAGGTGGAGCTGCAAGAAATCAAAAACTTCTATGGAATATAACTTGGAAAGCACAGCCTCTTGAACTTCCTCCATCCCAGAAACATCCAAAGATGTCAAAGATGTTGCACTATTCAATAAACACAACAGTAGCGATGCCACCAATACAACCCTCTTATCATAGGAAAAGACATGTAAACACACAAGAGGGCGATGGAGCTGCACCTAGTGCTGGACGTTCATTGAATAGGACAAGCCTGGAGGCTATACAGAAGAGACCCAAGATACCCATCTTTCTCCAAACATACCCTTATCAAAATTCTGAATCTGTAAATACTGAGGTCAGCCTGTCCATTTTTAGAGTCTTGGGTTGGTGGAAAAGAAAGTTTCAAGGCTTTGTCTCCCGTGAAATTGTAAAATAGGGTTTCACAAAGAGGCACACAAGGATCATGAGATGATTCTAAAATAAGTTCAAGAATTTAAAAGATGGAGAAAAATTTTACGGATTAAAGGTCATTTCCCCTCAAAAAGACACTGGTCTTTTGAACCCTGCATAGCCAGCCACAAGTATAGTTAAGATCTACTGTTCTCCTGCATTGGTAATCACCAGGAAATAACAGATACTCTCTTGGCTGTATAGCAAGTAATGACATAGAAGAGTGACATAAATCAACTTGAATATAATGGAAAAGCTATGAAGAAGATTGTCCATTAATTTTGGTTTGGGGGAGGGAAGGGGTTCCTAACCTCCCTCACACATTGGTGCCCTCAACGTCATTTTTATTCTTCAAGTCTGTCCTTACTGTCTTGCAATGCTATTCAAAACTGGACCCAGTTGGATGGCTGTGGTGCCTGGTTTGGAACTGAGCTGCAAGACAGAAAGAGAGAAAAAGCCAAAGGCATAACATTAGTATAACTATATTTATTTATTTCCAAGAAATCACTGTCCAGAATTTCTAAAATCATACTTTGCACAAATTCTACTTACCAAGGCTTGAAATATCCCACTTAAACCTCACCCTGGAGTTTTCTTCTCCCACCATTCCCAACACAACTACATTTCTTTTCCTAGAACTCCTACAAAAGACTCTATTATGACTTGCAAATCCCCTGCTTTCCCACATCACAGATTAATTTGACCGTACAAATCTTCTAAACACTGAGTCAAAGTATGCTGGTTTCACTATGTTCACTACCTGGATGCAGTACTAAAGTCTCCCCACAAGTCATTGCTTGCAGAAACTGGAGCTGGTGCTGTTGTTGTGACAGGTATAGGAGAATCCAAATCTAAAAGGATATCTGAACACAGGTAAGAGGAGAAAAAAGAAAAAGGGACACAATAAAAATCCTGGAAATGTTCACACAAAAACCTATAAACAAATGTCACAGCAGCTTTACCTATAATTGCCAAAAACTGGAAACAACCCAAATGTCCTTCCATGGATAACATCATAGAATACTACTCAGCAATAAAAGGGAACTATTGATATACACAACTTGGATTAATCTCAAGAAATTTACACTCAGTGTAAAAAGCCAGGCCCAAATGGTTACAAACTATATGATTCAATTTATGTAACATTCCACAAGTGACAAAGTTACACAGAAAGAGACCAGAATAGGGTTGAGCAAAGAAAGACTAAAAAGGAGATCAGTGTGGTTATAAAAGGGTGACACAAAGGATTCCTTAGAGTTATGGAACTATTCTGTAGCCTAGTTATAATGACCAATCTGTGACTAATCAATGCATGACAAAACTGCATAAAACTAAAGAAACATATACCCAAACAAATACATGTAAAACTGGTAAAATCTGGGAGGCGATCCCCCACTCACTGTCTTGACAGGGTCACAGTGAGAAAAAGTGTTGGCAAAGCCGCTCTCCCACTGTCTTGTCAGGGTCACAGTGAGGATGAATGCTGGCAAAGCCACGCTGGTTGGTGGGAAACCGAAACCATGAGACCCTTTTTTATGTAATTGGGACTTTGCATTTTCATGCTTATGTTTCTGACAGGAGGCATAAGTATGTTAAATGCCAAACAAATTAAATTTCAGATGGCTAGAACATAACAGGTAGTTCATGCCTTGGAGGCTGTTCTACTACCCCTCAGCATATCAAGGACAAAGTAGAAGGCTGTTCTTCTATCTCAGTACATTGTGGACAAACCTGATAACGGACAACAATCATCCTTTGAAAGGTCATGAGAATTTTAGGCACCACACTGATTATATCAACTAGAACCCAAGCCCATATTTCCGGCCTCTTAGAAAACCTAATCAGTATGCTTATTTTACAAAGTTCACCACATGTAGTCTCATTTTTACACTTAGGAAAGTTAAAACATATATTCTTCTCTTTTTATAAACCCTTTCTTACTTTACATAGGGATATATGATGAGCATAGTTAATATTGGTGGAAAGTGGATTGATTTTTAGAACTTACTTTCTATTGAGAAAGATTATAAAGATATGAGAACTAGTGCACCTTGACTGAGAAACAAAGAAACTCTTTGAGAAAGCAGCTCAACCAGTTTTATGAGAATAAATTTAGGAATTAATTAAAACAGCTTTAAAAGACACAGTTTTAGAATAATGTTAGAAATATTATTTTATTTAGATTCTTAAGTTTAGAAATTCTTAAGTTTTTAGTTGTATAGGTTTTTGATATGTTTTAAGAATGATTCATAAACTTTAGGATGTTTTAAATATAAGATTTAAAGGGACTTTTTTAGATGGGAATTTTAGATTAGAAATAAAGTACAAGTGTACTTTAGGTTAATGATTGGTTAGGAGACTTAGAGTCTGGTTACGTAGTTTAGCATTAGTTAATAAGAAAATAACATATCTTGGGAAAAATAGTAAATCTTGGGAAAATCTGAAAAATGTAAATTAGTGACATATTTTATTAATGATTCTGTACTTTTAATAATTATATAACTGAAGGTCATATCCTAGAAAAATGTAAATTAATGTTACATTTTTTGTACCCCCAATCATGGTTAAGGAAATGTCATGTCTTGGCAAAGTTTTAAAATATAATTAATGACGTATTCTGAATCTATAATGAGAAAAATTGTAATAAAAGATGACCCAGAGAAAGCTGCATTAGAGCTCTTTCTCTGGAGATTGCTCCAACGGAATGACTCCTGTCTCATCTTTTCGCCGACGCCACTCATCCTTCAGGACTCCCTGGACCCCGCTAGGGCAGGACCCCGGCAATATAGCTCAGTTGATAGAGTGTTTGCCTCGCATGCACAAGGCCCTGGGAACGTTCGATCCCTAGCACCACACACACACACACACCAAAAAAAAAAAAAAAAACGGTAAAATCTGAATAAGATTGGCAGAGATTTCAATGTCAATTTCCTGATTATGATATTTAATAATTTTATAAGATGTCACCATTGAGGGAAATTGGATAAAAGTTACACAGGATTTCCTTGTATTAGTCTTACAATTGCATGTGAACCTATAATTATCTAAAAATAAAAAGTTCAATTTAAAAAAAATGAATTTTAGATACTATTCCCAGTGCTGGTGACACCAAGAGAAGTGGTTACAACATTTTCACCTAAAAACTCTAGAAAGAGCTAGGGATGTAGCTCAGCTGCAGAACACTTACCTGGCATATATGAGGCTCTAGGTTCAATCATCAGTACAGGGCGGGGGATACAGCTTAGTGATAAAGCTCAGAGTGTGAGGCCCTAAGTTGAATCCCCAGCCTCCCTCCATCCCTGCTCCCCCCAAAAATCCCTAGTACTAAGAAAAAGAAAACAGACTTGGGCCGTCCCTACAGATGATTAGTTGCAGAAAGAGAAAACTTACCTTTAGAATTAATTCAAAAATTATTTGTATTGCCTAATACATTAAGTTAAAACTCCCTGTATCTAATATCTGGTTCTCTAATCTCAGGAAAATTCTTTTGAGTTCTAATGTTCTTATTTAACTATATCTTTTTCGCACCAGATAGTTAGGACGAACACAATTCCTTTTCTCTCAACTGATTTTGTAAAGGATTAAGAAATAATAATAATTTACTAAATGGCTACTATATCCCAAGAAATGTGCTGGGTGTTATCCTATCATTTAACCTTACTATGATGACATAGCTTTACATCTCCATTTTGGAGAAAGAAAACTAAGACTCAATGAACTTAAGAAATATTTATCAAGTGCACTCAGATATAAAGTATTAGAGCCACAATCATAATGTTGGTCTATCTGATTCACATGCCTACAAGCATCTAACCAATGAACAATGAAGGAAACAGTTTTTTTAATAAATTTTCTGTCAAAGAACCCACTAAATACAGTAACTAAGTTCATCAAGAAAAAAAAAAAAAACCTGATTCTTTGCCAAAATCACCTTGTCAAAAAGTCACTTCTTAGCAAAAACATTAGTACTCTGTTAGAAAACTGGTTTATCCAATTACAACATTAGATATGATTTACCAAACTTAGAAGTTTTAGATTTACCTGAATTACTACCTCCATGGTTAGATTTTGGAATGGGTGGTGGAGTGACATGATTACTGATGGCAACTGAGGAAGATGGTGGGGGAATAGTGACTTTGCCTCCAGGGGGAGGAGGAAGTAAACTTAGGCCCCCAGCTCCTGTAGTCCTGGGCTTAGAAGCAGCTCCTTTCTTGGTTGTAATGTTCTAAACAGGAGGAAGAGGAGGGAGAGTGAGAGAGTGAGAGAGAAAGAGAGAGAAAGAAATGTCACAAACTTAGAGAAGAACAGGAAAATACATTAAAAAAAAAAAATACTCACCCCAATACTCAACTTGATGGTCTGTCCTTCCTTGAAGCCTAGATCCAACTTGGGACGAGTATCCATTTCCTGAGATTCTTTGGAAATCTCAGATTCCTGCTTTACCCACCTTTGGGAAAACAGTAATTTATCTTAGTTTGAGATTCCCTGAAAGCAAAGTCTGACACACAAGTTTGGGTATATTTAGTTTGTATGAAATGGGATTCCAAAATACAGAGTAAGGAATCATGAAAAATCAGAAAGGAAAAGGAGATAAGAAGCTAAGAAAGAGGCCAACTGGGGTTCAGTCCCATTAAGAACCCTCTGAGAAACCATAAAGAATGTGTATTAAACTGGTCCCTCTTCAAAGGAGGGCATCTAGCCACCATTTTCTATCTGACAGTTGGACACTGTCCCAGAGTGGGTGTTCCTTAGTCCTTGCAGATTACACTGTTCTGCTAACCAAGTGGCCTTCAACAACTTCAGAATCCTGAAGCAGAAAAGCAGAAATATGTTTGTTCTTGAGGTAGAAAGCTGATGATATATATAGTAGTGTCTAGCAAAGCTGTACTAAAATCAGGTGGGCTGAAGACATGAATGCACAAAACATACAGCTATATAAGTTAACAAAATTGGTACACAACTCCTCACTTCATATATAGCCCTGCTGTTAACTATATTCTCCCTCCACTTCCTAAAAGCAAGGGCAAATTTTCCGAGAGGCATAAACAGAAGCATCATCACAAATCATTATACAAGGGATCTAAAACATATTATAGACAATACAGAAAGAAACCAGAATAGATACAAAGATTAGGAAACAGGCATGAAGGGGGGAGATTTATATTCATAATGAACTAGTATACCAAATAAAGAAACCAGAAGGCCAAAGCAACAGTGCCCATTCAATTGAAAAGGGACACTCCCATAAGCATTTAACATGGTAACTAAGGACAAACTTTACTCACTTGAAGTGATCTTGCAAGGAAACATTAAAGTCAAAGGCATCTCCCCGATCTGTGAATCCAATGCCAATGAACGCACTTCGACCTGTGAAAAAGTCAGGAATACTAAGTATAAGAAGTTTCTGCCCAATGAAAATATGCAAGTTACTCTAACTATATAAAGTCTATGAATATAAAACATTTTCTCACAAGACCCACTCAATAGGCTACATACAGTTATGGGCAAATTCTATCATTGTTTGTTTTTGTAAATAAAGTTTTATTGATACATAGCTATATCAATTATTGTCTACTGCTGCTTTCATAATACAACAGCAAAACTGAGAATGCTAGGTGCAACAGAGACTATTTGACCTGCAAAATCTACAATACTTCTTTCTTCCTGTTATAAACTATGAAGAAATGATTAAGCCAGGAGTTGTGGCATATGCCTCTAATCCGAATGACTCAGAGGTTGAGGCAAGAAGATCACAGTTTAAGGACAGCCTTGACAACTCAGGGAAATTTGTTTCAAAATATAAAAATTTTAAAAGGCCTAGGGATGTAGCTCAGTGGTAGAGTGCCCCTGGGTTCAATCCCAGTAGTGGAAAAAGAAAGACAGAATTGAGAATCACTGTCCTAGAAATACAGACTCAAGATAGTCCCACCAAAAACCACCACAAACCATAAAGGAGCAAAATGTGTCAATTCTTTCATTAGATATGCATAATTCATTTTAAGTCCTACCTATTAATTACCACATCTTGAACTTGTGTTCATATCTATTACAAATAACAGGTTAATACTTCTCCCTCAACAGTTATAGCAACTTCAGAGAAAGAAAAGGAATAATTTAGTAAATAGAAGTAAGAAATACAATCAGAACACAATTTCACTGAAGTGCCTTGTTCATTTTCCTAACTACATCCCATTCAAAATCTCAGATCCCTTACCAGTACCATCCTGGATCCGAATTACAAAGTAGCGGCTAGAATCTGTCACTGTCTCCACAGCAATACCAGGATATTGTTCTACTGGTGCCTGAGCAAAGAGCTCTCCTGACAAATAAGAAAAAGACCTCTGAGCAAAGGAAGCAAAAAATCAGAACTCCAATTAACAAGTATTTCCATTCTAGGTCCCCAACTTAAAGGTATTTATAAAAGCACGTTAAACCAAAACCCTTAATATATTAAAGGGTCACCTGCACTTTACCTGAAACTTTATCTTCGAGTTTGATATAGGCAATCTTTCCTTTTGAAGTAATTCGGAGACGACCGGTCCAATCAGGTTGGTCTAATTTCCAGTCAGATGCCCTAGAACAGGAAAATGGGAAGCCTCAGGCCTCAGGTACATTTCTTTAATATTACTAAAGCCTACCCATAATCATCTGCCACATTGCTACATGTCTGTCCTGAATTGCCTATTCTTTCTACTTATTAAATAATCAAAAAAATAATATCCATGATCTTCTTATACAGCTGCCTCTTGTTATGTTACTACTGGAGGATTTTAGAGTCTAAAAAAAGTGTCAACAAGAACAAGTAAAAGTATAAATAAAAGCCATAAAAAATATAAAATTTCTTGGAACTGGGGGTGTTGCTCAGTGACAAAGTGCTTGCCTAGCATGTGTGAGACACTGCAAAAAAAAATTTAAAATAAAAATAAAAAAACTTCTTATGGGCTGGGATTGTGGCTCAGCGGTGGAGCACTCGCCTAGGATGGGCGGGACCCAGGTTCAATCCTCAGCACCACATAAAAATAAAGGCATTGTGCTGTGTCCATCTACACCTAAAAAATAAATATTTTTTAAAAAAGCTTCTTTTTATGAATATGTTATATTCATACTATAGATTACATTGTATATAATAGTGTTTTATTGATCAGGTAACAACAAAGTATATCTACTAATTGAAATATCCTGGGTAACAGAAGCCTTCCCAAATCACTGAGCATATTATCTTTCATTGAATACAGCCAGAGTGCTTATTAAGTCACAAGCATTGTTCTAGATGCTTGTGACATAAAAGCAAACAAAACATCCTCCTTCTTATTAGACTTACATTCCAAAAAAAAAGACACAATAAAAAGGCAACATGAGGGGCTGGGGTTGTGGCTCAAGTGGTAGAGCACTCGCCTAGCACCTGTGAGGCACTGGGTTCAATCCTCAGTACCACATAAAAATAAAATGTATTGTATCCACCTAAAACTAAAACATAAATATTTATTTTTAAAAAGGCAGAATGATAAATAACATAACATAGTATCTTAGAACGTTATAAGTGCTAAAGTAAAAAGAAAATAAAGAGGCAGACATGAAGTTTGGGGAAAGCAGTGGGAGAGTAAACAGGTTGCAATATTCAAGAGGGTGGTCAGGGTATGCCTCACTAGGTGGGTGGAATGTGAGCAAAAGTTGTTAAGTAAGTGAGGGGAACTACCTAGAGGATCAAGATTTCTGGGTCCAGGGAATGGCTAGTGCAAAGATGCTAAGGTAAGAACATGCTTGGGGGGCTGGGGATGTGGCTCAAGCGGTAGCGCGCTCGCCTGGCATGCGTGCGGCCCGGGTTTGATCCTCAGCACCACATACAAAGATGTTGTGTCTGCCGAAAACTAAAAAATAAATATTAAAAAATTCTCTCCCTCTCCCCCTCTCTCTCTCTCTCTCTTAAAAAAAAAAAAAAAAATAGAACATGCTTGGCATGTTTGAGGGACAGCAAGAAAGTCACTGTGCTTAGAATAGAGTAAGAGACCAAGAGGGAGAGGTACAGAGAGCCAGTTCATGCAGGAAGGGGTTTACAGGCTATCAAAACAACTTGGCCATTTACTGAGTAAAAGAGGAGCCATTGCAGGCTTTCAGCAGATATGACATGACCTGCCTTATGTCTTAAAAGGATTAGTTTGTCTGCTGAGTGGAGAAGAGATGTATGGACATGATGGCCGAAGCACAGAGATTAGTTAAAAGAGTATTGCAGTAATCTAGGTGATTCATGATGATGGCTCAGAAAAGATAATAGCAGAACTGGCTAGATTCTAGATATATTTAAAGGAAAGGGAGTAGGATTTCCTAATGGATTGGATATGTCAGAAGAGAAAAAGAGAAGTATAGGGTTATTTTAAGAATTTTAGCCTGAGCAAAGGAGTTACCAATAACTGAGATGAGGAAGGCCAAAGGTGGAGCCTCACTGGGAATAAAGATTAGATGTTTTCTTTTGGAGATGCTGAGTTCTAGATGTCAAAAAGATTTAAGAGGAGATGTAGACTAGGAAATTGAATATATGTGAGCCCAAATTCAGAAGAAAAATCTGGAATGAAAACACAAATGTCTGTAAAAACATTAGAAATACTAAAATGTATACTCAGATGACATGTGTTTACATGAACTTGAACAAAATCTAACTATTACTTATGGTGGATTTTTATGAACATTTATAAAATTGTGACTTGTTTTGCCAGGAGTATAGAAAAGGGAGAGGAAAATAAAAGTTATTAATAATGCACCCCTTAAGAACCTGAAGACTAATACTTAGAGGCTAAAAAAAAGTAACAATAAGGTATATATGAACAAAAATGAGTTTAACATAATATGCAAAAGGCTGAAATGAAGAAAGTAAAAAATGTAGCACAGGTTTTTGACAGGATTTGTAAGATAAATTCTTATCATTCCCTTCCCTTTTGATGCTCTGCCCTCTAAGACCCTCAAGTATCTGAATCTGATCTAGATTAGAATACTCTACAGATCCCCTCTATTAATTATTTATATACTTAACGTTTACTTATTCTGGTCATACCAAAAGCTAGACTTAAGCATAAGTGAGCTATTGAAAATATTAGAAACAATCCTACTGGATGTATTTCTTCCAGTTCAGACTCTTTGTCTTTTTATCTAGTACCCAATTCTCTTATTGAAAATTAGCAAATTCTCAGTAAGTAAAATGGATATTCATTACAGCAGTTTCCCTAAGCCATGAGCCTTAGTTCCTCTCCTACTCCAAAACCTAGCCTAAAGAACTCTTGGTTTTGCTGGTCTTTTGACAATACTATGAACTGATTTCACAAATTTTCATTTACATTAGCCTAAAACTGTATGTATAAGTCATTACTATAAATCACAATAAGTTTCCACATGTACCTTTTATTAAACCCTTAGAGCAGCCATGAAAAGTATGTCTCCCCACCCTTTTTCTCTCTCAATAAAGGAAAATAATGCCTAATTTCAGTAATATTACCTAATTCAAAGTCCAGTATTCTTTACATTAAAATTAAAATACTACAGAATTTAATATTAATTTAGGTAGGGGAGGAAAGTAGTGATGAAGGAAAAAAATTTATAGAATGGAAAATCATTTTCTATTCATTTATAAATTTCTGATCAACCTATATTTTCCTTCTCTTTTGGTCCAAAAGTCTGATAAGCAGTGACTGTTTAGGAAGCAACAGTTTATATAAAGTCATTTTATTCCCTTTGATCTTACTTGTCACTCAAAGGTAGGAATCCCCCTGCTTGCTAAAAAGCCCAATTTGTCCTTTAAAGGCAGCCTAAAGAATAAATCATGCTCATAATGTAAAATGGGATCTGGGAAACAATAAGAAAGACTATTCAGACAAAGAAAAAAGTAAATTTATAAAGTATCTATTATATGCCTGGCATTAAGCCTATTCTTGTAAAAATTGAGAAAATCTTACAAGGTAAGTACTGCTATATTCATTTTTACAGATAAGAAGCCTAAAGTTTGATACAGTTAAGTGATTTGCCAAAGGTAACCCAGCAAAGAAATGAAGAGATACAATTCAAACTTAATTCTGCTGTATTCATTCACCATACTAAAGAAGAAAAGATAAAATGCCTATTGAAGGTTAAAAATTCTAATAATCATGAAAAACACAGGAGGATAACAGGAAAGAGTGTAAAGGAAAATTAAGAAATTGCTTTAATGGCTCATTGTAATTAACTGATATATAAATAAAGGCTTACGGATAAACTAGAAAGTAAAGGTAAAGAATGCAAATAGGTGAGAGTGAAGATGTTTTTAAATGCCTGAAGTAGAATATAAGAAACAGACTTCAACTTCAATGTGTATCATATCATTTAGAAAGTCTTAACTCCTGAAAGTTCAAAGTCATGAGGTATTTGACCTTATTTAGCAGTTCAAGCTATGTTAATTTATATGATCAGGTTTATCTATATTATCTAACTAATTTCTTCTTTCATTCAGCATTTACAGAGTGCCCATTAAGTGTCGCACACTGTGCTAGACCCTAAGAATACAAAATTTAAAAAGACCTCAGGTTGTTGACATTTTACCTACTCTGGAGAAACAGGAATATGAACAATCCACTACAAAAGAGAATGCAGAGCACTGAGATGGAGACAACCAAAGGGTACCAATGAAACACAAAGAGAGCATACCTAAATCAGAAAGGAAGAGTCAGGCAGGGCTTCCCAAAGAAGGTTATGTCTAAGATGAGTCAAAATTATATATTAACCGTAAATACCATCAAAAACCATGATTTCTATATATGGGGTCTAGCTGACAGCTTCTTGAAAATAGAACTAGTTCTTTAAAAGGTAAACTCACAAGGGCCCAGTGCATAAGTCTGCAAGTACAAAGATATTGCTTCATGATAAATGAACCTCAGGTAAAGAGGCAAAATGGACCTATGGAGAAGATAACTTTTCAGCCAAAGTAATGGTAAATACCAAGAGAAAAATCCTTATGGTAATATGAATAAGAGAGAGAAATAAGAACAGCATGTGTAATTATGATGCTTTGATGTTTCTTATATTCTTTCCTATCTACTATGATTTCATTTTTCTCTCCAAAACCTCACTCGATGTACATAAGAAGAGCATTTTTTTCTATTTCACAGATGAAAAAACTAAGCCTTGGAGAGGCTTAAGATTTCCCCCCAAGTTATACAGGCATTTAATGCCAGGGCTCATACTCATATTTTTTTAACTTCTATGCCAGTGGATTATCTTTCAACTACATAACATAGCACTACTCAGACCTTAATAGTTACTGGATTATGAGGTTGTTAGTTAGGCCCTACCAAGAAAATGCTGCATTAATCCTGGACAGAAACACTACAGAAAATGAGAGGAAGGAAAGGAAGACAAAAAAATACAATATAACCAAGAAAATATATTGAAAAGAAGCATAATAGACAATCATTGGAAAACTTATGATCATTATATTTGCCACTAGCAAAACAATCGTAGGAAAAACCGAATGATGAATAATGATACTTGATGTGAGACTGACAACAGTACAAAAGATAAATTTGATCATTCAACAGTGACCAATAACACAATGATTACCCACATGTGTGCAGTGGGTACTGGAAATGTATTTGTCAGGGATTTGGGAGAGAGGATTACAAGCTGAAGGACGCACTTAAGAAAGAACAGAAGGTGAATGGCGATGGAACAGATATGAATGGATGTGGATGATGGGGAGCATATGGATGTCCCAAGAGAGATGGGGGAGGAGAAGTGGAATGATTCAGGATGGTAAAAAATAAAAAAAAAAAAAAGGATAACTGGCGGAAACAAGACCAATGATAATGAACTATGTAGAAGTGGAACAAGAGAACAGGACGGTAACAACCCAGAGGGTAAGCTAGCAAGGTGACAACCTAGAGCAAAGACAGCGTGCTACTTTAAAAACAGAAATGTCATTCCCGACACGTGTGCGGCAGTGCCTCAGAGTTGGTACCTGTAACCGCGGTTGGAGGCCCGGGGTGGAATCCGGTAGACGCTGACGTCCGGCTTTACACACAGCACAGATTCATACTCCAACTCGGCCGCCATCTTGACTCCGCTCTCCGCGTCGCCAGGGGCGGGGCGTAGAGCCGGGGGCGGGACGTTGAGGAGGGAGTTGCGTAAGCGACTACTTCCGCTGCGTCACTTCCTCCCAAGTTCGGTTTCAATCCTGAAATTAACCTCTTCGATGGCGCGGGTTAGGGGATCCATATTGGAACCTGGGAACACTGAGGATACCCTGTTCACCATCTTGAGTAATGGCAAAATGCCTTCTCGGCGAACGACTTACGTTATGAAAATCTCTGTCCCGTAGAAAGCGTCATCTTGCCGGCAGGTCCCCGCATCTCTCAGAAGGATGGGACCTCATCTGGAAATCTGGCTGAGTGCCTTCCAAGAGCCACTTTTTAATCATAGGTTCCTGGCAGGAAAATGATACCTCCTCTTGTGGAATCTCATACCCGGTACCTGCGGGAAATGTTTGGGACACTCATGGACACGTGCTTTTTACCTTCCAGAATCTGTTAAAAATGCCCAGCCTGATTGATTGATTGATTGATTGATTTTTTTTTTTTTTTTTTTTTTTTTTTGGNGGGGGGGGGGGGGGGGACTGCAAAAACAAAACGAAAAACATATAACTATCAATTTATGTCAAAACACAAAAATTACATGTGTAGGGCTAGGGACATAGCTCAGTTGGTAGAGTGCTTGCCTGGCATGCACAAGGCGTTGGGTTCAATCCCCAGCACCACAAAAAAATAAAAAGAAAAAAATTTTAAAAGATTGTGTGTCCATCTACAACTAAAAAAAAAATAATTTAAAAAAATTTTGCCCTGGATGGATGCAAGATTAAAAAAAAAAAAATTACATGTGTATGCATGTAAGTGGATTTAAAAGGGTTTCAAAGAATAGAGGACTGGATGGGAGAAATATTTTATACCCCATATATTTCTCCGCTTTTCCATAATTATAAAAAGAATAAATAGACAGTAGAATGAATCAGACATAACTTTCCTATGTTCACATATGAATATATAACCAGTGTAACTCCACATCACATACAACCACAAGAATGGGAAGTTATACTCTATGTATGTCAAAATACATTCTATGGTCATGTATAACTAAAAAGAAAAAAATTTTTAAAGAATAAATATAGCTGGGCTGGGGATGTGGCTCAAGTGGTAGCGCTCTTGCCTGGCATGCATGCAGCCCAGGTTCGATCCTCAGCACCACATACAAACAAAGATGTTGTGTCCGCCGAAAACTAAAAAATATATATTAAAATTCTCCCTCTCTCTCTCTCTCTCTCTCTCTAAAAAAAAAAAAAGAATAAATATAGCTACCACCTTCACTTAATACATTTTTAAAAAGAAGTAAAGAGAGGGAAGTGGACTATTGTTTCTATTTCTGACCTTATGATCTCACTTGAAACCTAAGTCATGTGACTATACCACAAGGTACATTCCCGCCCCCTTCTGTGTCAACAGTCACTATCACTTATTGTTCAATTTTTACTGTTTTATATTCTTCCTCCCAAATCTTGCCATCTTAGAGACTTCTAGTTTCATATTGTTAAATCTTCCTAGTCACACACTCCTCTGACCTAGAAATCATCTTTAACTCTTATTTCGTCTCATGTCCTTGCTCTTCATCAGGCTTTTTCACACCCAAAATGGCTCCATTTCTGAAATCTTGGACTCTGTATCTAGCTTATCACAGACTCTTATCCTAACTTCTTTCACAATTGAAGTCTCATTACAGCTTGTAATTCATCATGTCGTGCAATCATATTATCTTTCTCCTTTTTATTCCTCTTTTCTGTTTCAACTCTCCTTTTGCCAGTATCCTTAAACCCCCTTTGCTCTTTTACCACAGCCAGCCAAAAAGACTCCAGTAATGTATACTCCAACCATGCACCTCCATTATGCCCCCAAAAACAAATTACATAACGTTAGAGATTGGTGTACATAAAACTTTGTGGTACAAGTCTTAGATTTGCCCTGAGATTTGGCCTTGATAATTACCAATCTTATGCCTTTCAATGGTTGTTCCAAACATTAGTGCTCTTTTCAAGCTTACAGCTCCAAGCTTTCTCCTCTTCTTTCTATACAGATAAATAATTTACTATTTCCCTCATAAAACAAAATTTCTGTGAACTCTCTGAACTTTATGCCACTGTATTCTTATTCTTTAGCATCTTTGCTTATAGTTCTGCCTATCCACTTGTGCATGCCCTGAATTCTTTACTCCCCAACCTTTTCAGGAACCTGACTTCATTGTCTGTTTCCTTTCTTCTCTGTATCTTAGAACTCTAATTTTTCCATTCACCCTTTTCTCTCAACATATAAGTATATAAGTATATTCAGGTTGTTTCCATCTTTAAAAAAAAAAAAAAAACCTTCTATTTAACCATTTCTACTTGCCTGGCATGTGTGAGGCACTAGGTCCGATTCTCAGCACCACATATAAATAATAAATAAATAAAATAAACATCTATCAACAATTTTAAAAAAATTTAATTTCCCTTGTCTTACTCTCTCAGTACAAATTTGAAGTTTTCCACCATTCACAGCCAATTGAAAGTAGTTCATACTTGCTCTTTCAACTGGCTCATCTTTTCAATTCTTAATTCACTATTCTCAACTTCTGCTCCTACCTTCCCATGATAGTGACAACAGTTATCACTAAGGTTACCAGTGACCCTCAAGTTAGAAAATCTAGTAGGACCATTTAAACTATTCATAAAATTATAAAATATATCTTGTTTTTGTTCCCTCCTTTTTTCCTACTCTCACTCCCCTAATTCAGGCCCTTATCATCTCTAGACTGGACTTAATATTCATTACCATTCAACCATAACTCTACTTTCCCTTTATCCATTTTATCATAAGCAAAACTCTAAATAAAATCACTCCCCTGCTCAAAATTTTTTAGTAACTTCCAAATAGTAGTAAGATAAAATGCAAACTAATGCAGGGTAAATAACTTCCTTCACTATTTAGCCCTGGTTTATCATAAAGTTCCAGCCTTGCCCAGCTTTATCTCTGACTTCCAACCTTTAATTTAAAATGTGAGAAATCTTGCCTGGTGTGGCGGTGCACATCTGTAATCCCAGCACCTCAAGGCTGAGGCAGAAGGATCTCAAGTTCAAAGCCAGACTCAGAAGATTAGTGAGGCACTTAGCAAAACAGCAAGACCCTGTCTCTGAATAAAATATAAAAAAGGTCTGGGGATGTGGCTCAGTAGTTCAGCACCCCTGGGTTCAATCCCTGGTAACCCTCCCTCCAAAAAATTAGTAATCTTCAATTTATGCTTTCTTAACATGTCCATGTTCTTTACATCCTTTATACCTTTTCATGCATTAAGCTTTCTACCTGAAACACTCTCCTCTATCCTGTCAATTTGGCAAACATATACTTTTAAGTATCACCTCAAATAATACCTTCTTTTGAGTCTTTGCCAGGTACTTTGGATAAATTTCTCTAATGCTTCTACTTGCTTGCTTCTGTTATGCTCAATCTTTTGTGCTTTTTGTGTTACTATGCTTTAATATCTCCCGCTAAAGCATAAGCTCCATAAATGCAGGAAACTTACTTTTTTTATCTTTTATCTCCCAACACCCAGTTCAATACTCTTCACAATCTAGGCATCCAATAATAATTACTGAATAATACAAATTTTCAATTTGTCTAATTACTTAACATTAATTTGGCTATTTATTAAATAAATTGACTTTATTACTGAAAACTTTTCTCACAGAAAACTCCAGCATCAGCATAAATAAAATATTTTTGGAATAAATCCTATACAAATTACATATGTGTGTGTGTGTGTGTGTTATAGTGGACACAATACTTGTAAATATTTTTGAATAAATCCTATATAAATTTTATATATATATATATATACACACACACACACACACACACACACACATTGTAGGTGGACACAATACCTTTATTTTTATGTGGTGCTGAGGATCAAACCCAGTGCCTCACACATGCTAGGCGAGCTCTATACCACCATGCCACAACCCCAGCCCACAAATTCTTTTTTTTTTTTTAGTTGTCAATGGACCCTTAACATTTATTTATTTGATTTGTTTGTTTATATGTGATGCTGAAAATTGAACTCAATGCTTCACATTCTCTAGGCAAGCACTCTACCACTGGGCTATAACCCTAGCCCTCGTACACAAATTCTTATGAGAATACAGAGGAAAAAAAGCTTTCCAGTTAATCTTTATGAGACCATCATTAGCTTGATACCAAACCCATACAAAATGTTAGGAGAAAAGAAAACTACAGACAGCCCTGGTGGCATATGCCAATAATCCCAGCCATTCAGAAGGCTGAGGCAAGAAGATCACATAAGTTTAGGAGGATCACAAGTTAGAGGCTTGCCTCAGCAATTTAGCAAGACGCTGTCTCAAAATAAAAACGAAAAAGAGGTAGGGGTGGCTCAGTGGTTAAGTACCCTGAATTTAATCCCTGGTACCAAGGTAATAATAATGACAATAATAATAATATAATGAAATAAACAGAAACGGCTGGGAATATAGCTCAATAGTTAAACTCCCCTGGGTTCAATCCCTGCTTCTAAAATAAAGTCTTGGGTTATGAACTCCCACCTTCACCCCATACACAGATTGCAGAATCACATCAGTTACACATCCATTGATTTACAAATTGCCATCCTAGTTTTGAACAACCCACAATAAAAAATTAAAAAAAAAAAAATGTCATGCTCACATGCCTGTACTAAGCAAGAAAAAAAATAAAATAAAATAAAGTCTTGGCTGGAATTACCTCTTCTCACCACTGGATAGCAGTAGCTACGCAATTCAAGGATTTCAGGATGGAGAATAACTGCTGAAAATCAGGCTAATTTTCTTTTACGTGTGACTTTCCAAGTACATGTGACTTAACCAAGTTCAACAAAAGCACTTTTGTTGGACATGATAAAGGCTTCATGCATCTCTAATCTTGATTACTTTTAGACATACTATACACATGAGGGCTGGGGTTGTGATTCATTGGTAGAGTGCTGGTCTCACAAGTTCAAGGCCCTGGGTTCGATCAATCCTCAGCACCACATAAAAATAAATAAAATAAAGGTATTGTGTCCAAATACAACTAAAAAAAAGAAGTATTTAAAAAATACATATATACACATGAAAATAAGTCATAGTTTTTTTGACTTATCCCTATCTCACATAGTTTCTCACTCTTCTTTATCCACACACACAAAAATTATATTACAAGTTTTTAAATCTGACTTGCCTTTGCTCAGGGTACTGCTATCAATGGTATTCATTAAAGTATAATTTTTTTAATGCTGAAGTTGCTACATGGACAGTGATAATAAAAATTATATGGCCATATGGGGGTTATGTCTGTAATCCCAGTGATTCCAGGGTCTGAGGCAGGAGGATCTCAAGTTCAAGGCCAGCCTAGGCAATTTAGCAAGACCCTGTCTCAAGATAAAAAATAATAAGGGCTGGGAATGTAGTTCAGTGGTAGAGCACCCTGGCTTCAAACCCTAGTAAAGAAAAAAAAAAATGTCTTTCCTAAGTATGCAAAGATATATATGAAATATTCATTGCAGTGTTACTATAATAAAAACTCAACTAATCTAGTCAGGCACGGTGGCACACCGGTAATCCCAATAGCTCAGGTGGCTGAGGCAATTTATCGACGTCTTTAGTAAGTTAGCAAACCCAGTCTCAAAATAAAAGAATAAAAGGAGCTGGAGATATGGCTCAGTGGTTAAGTGCCCCTGGGTTCATTCCCTGGTAAAAAAATAAATTAATTAATTAAAAATGAAGCTGTGTATGGTGAAGCACCCCTGTAATCACAGCTACTTGGAGGGCTGAGACTGAGACTTTGAATTTAAGCCCAGCCTGAGCAATATATAGTGAGACCCCCATCTCAAAAAAAAAAAAAGCCTTTCTTGGGACTAGGGGTATAGCCACTGGTAGAATATTTGCATAGCATATCCAAGGCCCTAGATTCAATCCCCAGAACAACAACAACAACAAAAAAAAAGTAAAATATTTAGGCTTCATAGGCATAAAAGAATTGTAGAACAATAGTCAAGATATTAAACAAGGACTGGGAAATGCAAAGGGTAAGAGAAACTTTTTTATTTATTTAACCCTACTTTACACTATTCTTATACTAAGAGTAATAAATTATAAAACATGAAAATAAAACTAATATCTGGTCAGGCACCATGGTACCTGCCTATAATCTCAGTGGCTTGGGATGGTAAGGCAGAAGGATAGCAAAACAGCAAAAGAGGGCCAAACTCACTTTCATCACAAGCCCACTTTCAGACAACTTACGTTCTTCCATGACAACAACATCAGTCTAGTCACGGAGGCTCTGTCCTCAAGATCTAATCATCACACAGGGTGTGGTGGTATGTGCCTGTAATCCTAGTAGTTTGGGATGCTGACGCAGAAGGCTTGCAAGTTCAAAGCCAGCCTCAGCAAATTAGAGAGACCTTGTTTCAAAATAAAAAGGGCTGTGGATGTGGCTCAGAGATTAAGCACTCCTGGGTTCAATCACTGATACCAAAAAAAAAAAAATCTATACATATCAAATAAAAGCATGAAAGAATGTAGCAGACAAAAAGTAGTTACTTTTGGGTACAGAAGGAAATAAAATGTTTTGCAAAGAGTATGCCAAGAGTTTATATTCTATTTTAATGTCTTACAACTTTAAAAAGTCACCCAAATATAGGAAAATATGAAGTCCCTGATAAAGCTGATTAATTCTGACTTGCTAAAGCTAATGTTAATTATATTTTTTGTACACTTGTTAGTTTTAAAATTTTCACAATAATAAAATGGGTAATAGGAGACCAATGGATAAAAATAATAAAGTAAATAATAAAGAAATGACCTGAAAAATTATTAAGTGATATATGAGTTGCAAAATTTTTTATATTGTTAAAATATACAACACACTCAGACTTAAATGTACATAGAAAAATTGGAAAATATATACCCCTAACATTTTTTAGCAGTCACCTCTTAGGAAATGGACCTAGGAGATGAAATAGCTAAATAATTCTAACTACTTTATAAGTGTTGACATTTTATTTTTACAATGTTCAAGTATTGGTGTTGTGATTCAAAAACATGCAAATTTTAAATTTTGAAAACATGATGGTAGTCTTACCATGATTTCAAAATGTCTTAACTAGTGGCTAAAGTCAGTCATTGACCTAAATCCAGTCATCCCTATTCCTTGCTCCCTAGGGCTGTATTGTAACTGCTGTGACAGGTTAAACTGGCCCAACCTGTAAATCTGATAATCTCTAAATCTGAGAGTTATAAATTCTAACTTTGATTTATTTACTACTGTATCCTCAGACCTAGAACAGTATCTAACACATAGTAGGTGTTTAATCAATATTTGTAGTTTGAATGATAATGACAGAAATATATTATATATAAAAAAAAGCCCTAGTGCTATAGAATTTAGGATCAAAGTCACTTTAGTATTTGTGGAGAAAACACTGTTAAGTCCTACAGCTCTGAAAAGCAAAGGATATGTCTTACTCGAAGACACTCTCTTTATGTCCCAATGAGAACTTTTGAGTTAGGAGTCTGTTTCCTGATGATTTCAGGAAATATTCTTTCCTCCTCACTCTCCACACTATAACAGCTAGGAAATATGATAATGATTCAGCCCCAGAGAGGTTTAGCCATGAGTCATCCTTTGAGAATCTCCATAAGGAGGATGTGAGGCATATGACAGGCAATACATGAAATTAGGAGAAGGATCAGGCACTAAAACTAGAGTCTGCTTTTCTTCCTAACTCCTCCATTCCCTACTACACCATCAAATGCAAACCCAGTAGAAGTAATTTCTACTCCCGGTTATAGCTTAAAGTCTGCAGAATGGCTCATCAAAGAAATCTTTTATTTCAAGAGCAATGTTCTTATCCAGTGAAAAATCTCATAGGACATTTCTCATACCCTAGATTGTCAAAAAGAATTTTTTTTTTATATTGGTTGTACTTTACCACTGAGCCACATCCCCATCCCTTTTCATTTTTTATTTTGAAACAGGGTCTTGCTAAGTTGCTATGGCCTCTCTAAATTGCTGAAGCTGGCTTTGAACTTACTAACCTCCTGCCTTAGCCTCTTGCCTCAGCCTCCTCAGTCACTGAGGTTACAGGCTTGTGCCACAGCACCCCGCTCAAAATTTTAAAATATCTATCAACACCCACTGCTGATAAAGAAATAAGACAATAGTTGCTGGTAAGACTTTGACAGCCTAGTAAAGGTATACATGCTCAGAGTTCCCCACTTAAGCAAAGCAACTCCTCCACTATAGGAAAAATGCAAAAGAATTTTGTTGCAGTATTTTTTTATCATTTACAACAACAGGACATTAGAAATAACTCAAAAGTCTAAAATTATAACAAATAAATTGGGGCATATTCATATAACTAAATATTGTAAATAGTGAACATGATGAACTACATTGTACAATGTATCAACGTGGATAGTTGATAAAAACACAATGTTGAGCTGGCACAGTTGCCGATGTCTGTAATCCCAGTGACTCTCAAGCCTGAGGCCAGCGGATTGCAAATTCAAAATCAGCTTGGGCAACTTAACGAGATCCTGTCTCAAAATTTTAAAAAATCTTGGCTTGAGTTGTAGCTCAGTGGTAGCACGTGTGAGGCACTGGGTTCCATCCTCAGCACCACATAAAAATAAATAAGCCATGCGTGGGGTGCCCATGCCTGTAATCCCAGCAGTTTGGGAGCCTGAGACAGGAGGACTGTGAGTTCAAAACAAGCCTTCGCAATGGCAAGGCACTAAGCAACTCAGTGAGACCCTGTCTCTAAATAAAATACAAAATAGGGCTAGGGATGTGGCTTAGTGGTTGAGTGCCTCTGAGTTCAATCCCTGGTACCAAAAAATAAAAATTAAATAAATTAATTAATTAAATAAGGGTATTTTGTCCATCTACAACAATTTTAAAAAGATACAGAAGAGGGCTAGAAATGTAGCTCATTGACAGAGTACTCCTACCATTCAATCACAAGTACCTAAAAGAAAAAGGGAGTTCTGGGGTTGTGGCTCAGTGGTAGTGCTCTTGCCTAGCATGTGTGAGGCACTGGGTTCGATTCTCAGTACTGCATATAAATAAATAAGTAAATAAAATAAAGATCCATCAACAACTAATAAAAATATTTTTTAAAAAAGAGGGCTGGGATTGTGACTCAGCGGTAGAGTGCTAGCCTAGCATGGGCGGGACCCGGGTTCAATTCTCAGCACCACATAAAAATAAAGGCATTGTGTTGTGTCCATCTACACATAAAAAATAAATATTTAAAAAAGAAAAAAAAGAAATGAAAGTCAGGAAAATTATGTGGGTAAGGGAGGACAAATTAAAAACTGCACAATGTTCAAAATAGACAAATCTAATTTGTATAGTTAAGGTGTCAAGCGAGTTTTAAAATGTGAGAAAATGATACACATAAAATTCCTAATTGCGATTTTTCTGGTGGAGGAGCATAAGAGGGCATTTAGAGAGGGAGCTTAAAAGCTATTGGTAGCACTCTACTTTTGAGGCTTAGTGGTGAGTTCATAGGTGATCATTTCATTATTTTCACAACATATATATTCATAATATACACTCTTTGAAAATGTACCATACCATTTTAAAAGGGATATGATGAAGCAACTATGTTTTCACAGATTTTTGTTTGTTTTGTTTTGTTATTCCAGGGATTGAACCCAAGGGCACTTAACCACTGAGCCACATCCCCAGCCCTTTTTATTTTTTGAGACAGGTTCTCACTAAGTTGCTTAGGGCCTCACTAAATTGCTGAGGCTGGGCTTGAACTTGCAATCCTCCTGCCCCACCTCCCTACTCACTGGGATTACAGGCATGTGCCACCATGCCAGGCTCAGGTACTAATTTTTTTTTTTATTATTTATTTTTTAGGCGTAGATGGACACAACACAATGCTTTCATTTTTATGTGGTGCTGAGGATTGAACCCGGGTCCCGTCCGTGCTAGGCTAGCACTCTACCGCTGAGCCATAATTCCAGCCCTTCAGGTACTAATTTTAAACAATAACATTTCTGGCTGTGTGTGATGATCTACACCTATAATTCCAGAGATTTGGACGCTGAGGCAGGAGGATCACAAGGTCCAGACCATCCTCAGCAATTTAGCAAGACTCTCAGCAACTTAGTGATACTCTCGGCAATTTAGCAAGACCAGGTCTCAGAATAAAATATAAAAAGGGCTGGGGATGTAGCTCAGTGGTAATGGGCTCCTGGGTTCAATTCCCAGTACCAAAAAACAATTTTTTTTTTCTGTATAATAATGATGATCCTTTAGAAAATGCTTTCACATATACTTACTCATTTATTTCTCACAACAATCTTGCCTGGTAAACAGGGTTATTCCCATTTTTATAAAAAATGTTGAGTAGGTCAGATTTATTCATTGCTCATCCAATATGTAAGTGTCAGAAAAGGAAAATCCTAGAGTCTGATACCAAAATAATAACTGCCCATAACCTATATTTTAAAATGTTTGTATATATTATTAGTATTCTTTTGCCTGTGATTGAATTATACTACTGCCTAACATTAATTAAGTACTGAATGCTGTTCTACATGCTTATAGTATATTATATCATTAACCCTCATGTGAGACATGTAATATTATTATAATGCCCATCTGACAGGTGAGAAGCTGATAAAGTGTGATTAAGTGATTTGTCAACAGTAAGAAATGGCAGACATTGATCTCATCATCTCCAAACTTAGGTCCTTAAGCACTGTGTAATTCTTCACTTATAAAATGGACAAAAAACCCAAGTGTTATAGCAGTCATGTTAGATCTTCATTATTTATGAATTCCATATTTGTGAATCACCTACTCACTAAAATTTATCTGCAGATGTAACAGTGGTTTCACTTTATGCTTTGACTACATCCCTTGGTGCTCTAAAACAGACATGTTTTTTCTTTTTCCTGACCTTCTCCTCCCTCATCTTCTGCATGATCTTCTCCTCCCTGACCTTCTACTTCCTAATCTTCTCCTTAATCTCTCCTCCCTAATCCAGGGAAACAGGATTTCTCTGAATCACCTCTTTAAAAACCCCTTGTTTCCCATGATGGGGAAAATCACAGCCTCTGGAACTGGAGTACCCCGTGTTTCTCCTTTGCTAGCAAAGCAATAAAACTTCTTTTTCCTTTTTCTCAAAACCATGTCCTCACTATTGGATTGACACTGGGGACAAGGACCAAGCTTTCAGTAGTAACACAAGCTCAAAACCAACATTCAAAAGCTTTCATAGTCCTTCTCAAACATGCAAAGGTGGCAAAAAAAATTGTCACAGGACATACAAGTAACCTAGCTGAGGTCAAACAAGGTGACTCTACTTACTTGTTTCAGTTCTTGTACTATCCATGAGTGTCCTTTTCATGGTCTATTTAGTGCCACCATTTTTTACATTTTTGTGGGGTTTGTTGGCGATTTCACCATTTTTAAAATGCCTCCAGGCATCGGACCAAAGTACTGCCTCAAGTTCCTAAGCGTAAGACTTTGATGTACCTTACAGAGAAAGTAAGTATGTGAGATAAACCTTTTCCAGGCATAAGTTATAGTGTTGTTGTTAGAAAGTCAATATTAATGAATCAAAAAGATTTTAAAGTTGCGCTCAGTGGCGCACACCTATAATCTCAGCAGCTCAGGAGTCTGAGGCATGATTGTGAGTTTGAGGCCAGCCTCAGCAATTTAGAAAGGTTCTAAGCAACTTAACCAGATCCTGTCTGTAATTGACTCAAAAATTTATCTTGACCTACATTTATGAGAGTCACCTACTATAATATACTACTACATTAAAAATTGCAGACGGGAATGGCGGCACAACCTATAATCTCACCAGCTTGGAAGGCTGAGACAGGAAGATCTCGAGTTCAAAACCAGCCTCAGCAATTTAGTGAGGTTCTAGGAAACTCAGTGAGACCCTGTCTCTAAATAAAATACAAAATAGGGCTGGGGATGTGGCTCAGTGGTTGAGTGCCCCTAAGTTCAATCTCCAGTACAAAAACAAACAAACAAAAAAACTGCAGAAGGTTGCTTCCCTAGAATTGGAAAATAAAAATATAAAAGAATATAAACTAGGAAGGAGGGGGAGGGAGGGGGCAAGAGGGTAGGAATGATGGTTAAATGATTTAGATATCATTACCCTAAGTACATATATGAAGACACAAATGGTGTGAAAATACTTTGTGTACAATCAGTGACTTAAAAAATTGTGCTCTATATGTGTAATATGAAATGAATTGCATTCTGCCATCATATATAATAAATTAGAATAAATAAATAATTTTTTAAAAAAAGAATATAAACTAGAATGGGCAAATGTGGTTAGAGGCTCTTGCTGCAGCTTAACAAGAGTCTAGGAACTTGTAGTCCTATTGCCTCTTCTACTGCTGCTCTAAGAACCAGTAATCGTGCTGGAACCCACAGCTGCCAGCAGCCATGCCAAACCTGCATCTCCATTGCAGGAGCCCCCCCAGAGTTGTCTGCTGATACTGGAATCAGAAGGTAACTGATTTTCCTTTCTCTCTTCTTGCTTTTGTTTCAAATTTTTTAATTATAAATTTTCTCTTTTGGGGGGTTACTGAGGATTAAACCCGGAGTGCTTAATTACTGAGCTACATCCCCAGCCCTTTTTTGTATTTTATGTAAAGACAGGGTCTCACTGAGGTGCTTAGGGCCTCACTAAATTGCTGAGGCTGCCTTTGAACTTTTGATCCTCCTGCCTCAGCCTCCTGAGCAGCTGGGATTATAGGCGTGCTCCACTGTACCCTGCCTCCAGTTAATTTTAACCACCAACTTTATTTCCCTTTACTGACCAGTAATAGAATTTATCTGTGTCATCCACAGTTTTTGTGTTTGGTTATATTTATTTAGAATATAGATTTTTTTCACATGATCTAATAATGGATCTAATCATTTCCCCGGAGGTCCTTAAAGACAGTAACTTTCTCATATGTTTATTATTAAATCTCTCAGACAAAATAGGCTAGAAATTCTATGATTCTAAAATTTTTATTTTGTCCAAATGAACTTTAATGTAGATCTCCATCAATGACAATATAGAATTAATTAATGATTCATAGCTATCTTTTAATATATATTCAAGATTTCATTTTTAGCCAGTCACCACCGTAATCCCAGTAATCAGCAAGGTTAAGGCAGGAGGATAGAAAGTTCAAAGCCAGTCTCAGCAACTGAGTGAGACCCTATCTCTAAATAAATAAATAAATAGTCCTAAAGATGTGGCTCAGTGGCTAAGCACACTAGGTTCAATCCCTGGTACCAAAAAGAAAAAAAGAAAAAGATTTCATTTTTACCCAAGGCATCTAATCTCTGCTTAGAAATTTATATTTAGATATTAAAAAAAAAACAGAAGTGAAACATATAAATTCCCCTAGAGTTTTTCATGTCAATATACAAAATATTTATACTTACTTAATACATCCAAAAACAGAAACACTATTCACAAGATGCTTTCAATAATTTCCTTCCCATGATGGGATGATATAGCTCAATCGTAGAGTGCTTGCTTTCTGAGTGTATGTACAGTCCTGGGTTGCAGCCCTGCACCTAAAAAATAAATAAATAAACAACAAATGAATAAAATCTCCCAGGCAGAGACAGTGACCTGGGCCTACAATCCCAGCTACTCAGGAGACTGAGGCAGGAGGATGGGGAGAGTTCAAGGCAAATCTGGGCTATAATATAGTGGGACCCTATCTCCAAAAACAAAAGAAAAGGAAAAAAATATTTTCGTTCCTGAACTGAAAACCCAGGAATCACAGCTGAGAGTTTCTCAAAGTGGTTTGAAGTGCTATATAATCTTTAAAGAAATGGAATCAATAAAACTGAATCCACATCAGAAAAAAAACTTTAAGGACTCATATGAACTCTCTGAATAATATTCAGATGTCAACATCATTTTCAAACATTTATTCATGCATTGGTGCCTAATCATTTTATACTGGGCACTGGAGATCCAAACTCATGGTCTAGTAGAACAGAGAAACAGACGAATTATTATTTAAGCACTACTATTTTTCTGTCAAATTGTATTCTTTCTTAAAGCCCAGCTCAAGTGCTGCTTCTTCAATGAATCACCTTCTTGTTTGCTTCAGTAAGAATTCCATGTTCCCCAAGTATATTGTACCCTCCTAGCAGTTCCCACTGTATATCATTACATAGATTTCTCAAAGCTTCTGCATCCCCTACAGAGCAGAAAATTGTGTTTATAGTGGGACCAAAGTACATGTTTATGATATCGGACATGGTGGTAAAAACTTTATCTTCTGAAAGTTTAAAAGATATGCTCATCACTGAGCATGGTGGTGCACGCCTATAATCAATCCCAGCTACTGGGGAGGTTAAGGCAAGAAGATCACAAGTTCAAGGACAGCCTGGGCAGCATAGTGAGACTGTCACAAAATAAAAAGGGCTCTTGGTGTAGCTTAGTGGTTGAGTACCCCAGTACCATAAATAAATAAATAGAATACACACATGAGCACACACACTAATCATGTCACTCTTTTGTGTGTGCTCTGAATACATTTGTCACTTAATATTTCCAAATATTAGAGGGAAAGAAAACAAAAAATAATTAAATGCATAGAAATTTGTCCTGATATATTATTAAATGAAAATCCAAGTCATATAATCACATATAAATTGTAGTCCCATTTTTTTACAAACTATACTTTTTTTAAAAAAATATGTGCTATATTTAGAAAAAATCAGAAAGAATGAACATTAGTCTATTTAAAATTGTTATTGTAACAGGGGTTCACTTGATACTTTGACTATATTCCTTGTGGTTTTAAAATTTACATTTTTTTTCTTTTTCCCCAATCTTCTTTTCCTTAAGTTTCTCCTTCCTGATCTTCTTTTCCCTAAACTTCTCCTTCCCGATTGATCTCTCCTCCCTAATTTCGTTTTTTCTCTGAATCACCTCTATAAAACCCCCTGTTCCTGCTGATGGGCAGAATTAAAACCTTTGGGACAGGAGTCCCTTGTGTTTTTCCTTTGCTAGAAAAGCAACAAATCTTCTTTTTCCTTTTTTTCTCAAGACCTTGCTTTGTTATTAGATTGGCATTGAGAAGGAGAACCAAGCTTTGGGTTACATAACTTCTAGTCATACTGAAAAATGAAAGCTTCCATTTTTTAATCTTTTCTATTTCTGCATTATTTCAATTTATCATTTTATATGTATGTACTATTTTAATTAGATTATAATAACAATAGAAATAACTTAAACACTATTCAGTTCTTAGCATTTTTGTTAGGTCTTTCTGCTTCAAAAATAAACCAACGTGGATGATTTGACTGAAAACAAGAGGAGGAGCTGATGTCATTGTTTAGATACGTTTATCAATTTGGAATGAAGAATTCATCAGACAACAGTGTTCACAAATATGTGAAAGAATGATGTGAGGGAGGAAGAATTCCTTACTGTGTGTACTTTAAACAGGAGTCATCTTCAGTCTTTTGCACTCCTTCCTGATGAATCATAACCTCAACTTTCACCATGTTCCACCATTGGCTGCACTCTCCCACCTACCTGCCTTTGGCTATGATTCACATATGCTTTCACCTTTTCACTTTATTCTGCCTCTAGAAGTTCTATAGTTATTTAAGGACTTGCTCACATCTTATATCTGCCTTAAGACTTTCCCATATTGTCCCCTGCCTATTATGTTCTATTACTTTAGTACTATTTTCATTTCTATTACTACACAAAGTATGAGTTATACTACAGTCTGTGTGTACATATGTGAATACATATTCCCTCTTGATTGTAAATTTCTATGAACTAGAATGTTTAATTTATCATGATTTTGGTATGGCATATTTATTTATTTATTTATCAAAGGACCTTTATTTATTTGTTTGTTTGTTTGTTTGTTTATTTATGGTTCTGAGAATTGAACCCAGTGCCCCACACATGCTAGGCAAGCGCTTTCACACTGAGCCACTGCCCTATCCCTGGCATGTTTTTTTTTTTTTTTTTTTACACATACTAAACCTCAAAGAGATGTTATCTGAGATGAATTAAAAGCATTTATGCATGTTATTTCTCTATAACCACCCTCATTCTAATCCTCCCATCTCAATAGGGTCAATTTTTTGCATTCACAAAGCAAAACAAAAGCAAAAGTCATAAAAATGGGAAGTTTATGTACAAAAATTCTCTTTTGGGCTGGGGATGTGGCTCAAGTGGTAGCATGCTCGCCTGGCATGCATGCGGCCCGGATTCGATCCTCAGCACCACATACAAACAAAGATATTGTGTCCACTGAAAACTAAAAAATAAATATTAAAATTCTCTCTCTCTCTCTCTCTCTCTCTCTCTCTCTCTTTAAAAAAAAAAAAAAAAAAGTTCTCTTTCCCTAATTGTACTCTGTGTCCTGCAAAAAAAAAAAACATTTCACTAGAACTCTCTCACTTTGTTCTTCTTTTCTTATCTGAGCCACTTTAAAATGACTCACTTAGAAACTCTTCCTGTTGAACTCAAGACAGTGGTCTAGATCATGAGGCTGACTTTACCATCGGAAACAGAAAGAAGGAAAAGAGAGAGAACTCAGCAAGTTGCTTAAAAATATTTCATGACTTCATTGTGGCTAAGTGTGGAGGTCAGTTAGGACTTCTGGGGACCTACAGATTGGTGCTGAAGATTTTAGCTACAGTCTTGGTTATTTGGTAAGAATACCTAAATTGATCTGATGCCTTGTGTTTAGCCTGCTTTGCTCATTGCAGATAAGGGTTATCATCTCCTACTTTCCTCTATTCCTTCCCCACCTTTTATTTCTCTTGTCTTATCCTTTGTCTGATTTTATTTTTCTAAATATTTCACATTCTAATTGTCTCTGCTTTTAACATCTTCATTCTGGAAATAATAGTGAATTTTTGTGCCATCCCCTCCAACTATTTTTTTTTGGGGGGGGGGCAGTAACCAGTGATTGAAACCAGGGGTTCTTAACTACAGAGTCATATTCCCAGTCCTTTTTATTTTTTATTATTTTTATTCTTTATTTTTGGGTACTGGGGATTGAACTCAGGGACACTCAACCTCTGAGCCACATTCCCAGCTCTATTTTGTATTTTATTTAGAGACAGGGTCTCACTGAGTTGCTTAGCACCTTGCTTTTACTGAAGCTGGCTTTGAACTTGCAGTCCTCCTGCCTCAGCCTCCAGAGCCACTGGAATTGCAGGTGTGCACCACCACACCCGGTTTATTTCTTATTTTGTGACAGGGTCTCACTAGGGTCCCACTAAGTTGCTGGCGCTGGCTTTGAACTTGCAATCCTCCTGCCTCAGCCTCCCAAGTCGCTGGAACTACAGGCATGCACCACTGTGCCTGGCTCATTTTTCACTCTTAAAGTGTCTATGTTTCCCCTCCTACTCTTTGATTCCAGTTTTCCCCATTAGTTTTGGGTTTTGTTTTTTTTTTAATCATTGATTATACACACTTATACACACACAGAAATTCTCATTCTATTTCCCAATGTTTTTTTCTTCTACTCTTCCCATTTCTTATTGCTACTGGCTCTGTCATTGTATCATTACTATTTGATTCTGGGATAAAATAGTTTTCCTTTACTTATCATAGATGAATTTTAGTTTCAGAATTTTATTCTTTTAATTACTATTGACCCCTTCTATAATAAAATCTAAGGGAAAAATTTTCTACTAATCTTAAACACAGTGGTATTTTTTAGCTAAAGCTTAAAGAACTGTAAAACATAATCTTGCTCTGAAGGACTTTTAAGGCTTGTCTCATATATACTTTCATTTCATGACAGATAATATGTGATGATATAGCTCATACAGATAACTTCCCTCATATTGGAATTTTGCGCTTTTCAACTCTTATTATTTCAGTTTGTGCAGTGCCCTTTACTAGAAATACCGTATGTTTTTTGCTTATGTGATGCTTTACAGTAAAAAGAAATTGGCCTGACACTCAGTGGACGTAGCATCTGAGAACCTCCTGAGTTGTGATTGTGTAAAAGTGACCTAATCTACTGAGTTTCAGTATCAAAAATTACAAAAGTAGAGAGAACTAGAGATGACTATTCAGTTTTCTTTCAGTCCTAGCAATCTATGACTTTATCCTTCTTTCATTGTTTTATGGATCTATGCATAAGTCTGTATGAATCTCTGCATAAATGGTGCAATAGATCAAGGTAGCTGCCATTCACAAGAGAGAGGGAAGAGCTCATGATAGGACTTGAATATTTGAGTAGAAAAGGCCACAGAAAGGAGAATGGGAATAATTTCTTTTTTTTTTTTTGTATTTTGTTGACTTGTTATTTTCACTTCTGCTAATCCTATATATCCCTTTAAAAATGTTTGTTTAACTCAGCAGAACTACTTTCAAGTCACGAAAAAATTTTGGGCCTCTATAAAAAGAAATGTAGAGTATTATTGTATCCAGTAAGAATTAGGAACTTAAAAAGGAAGTTAGAAGCAACAGCATAGGAATTAAGAAAGCAGCCATGGTAAGGATTAAATGGATAAGAATTACAATGTTGAATTTAGTTAAAGATAAAGAAAAAGCTAACCAGGCATATCTGTAATTCCAGAAGGCTGAGGCAGGAAGATCACGAATTCAAAGCCAGCCTCAACAACTTAACAAGGCCCTAAGCAACTTAGACCCTGTCTCAAAATAAAAAAGGGATAGACATGTGGCTCAGTGGTTAAGCACCCCTGAGTTCAAGCCCCAGTACCAAAAAACAAAGTCAACCCTAGGTGAGCACTCATCTGTTGAAGTTATATTTAGCCTTTATGTCATATAAGGTACTGAGTAAAATTCTGTGGAACAATTATTTATGCAGAAGACTATTTTTACCATCATGAAATTTAAGGCCAGAATGATAGATAAGACAGCCATGATCTTAATTGATAATTATAACACAAGATAAAAATGTGCCATTGCATAGAGAATATGAAAAAGGATTCAACGCACACAATCAATACGCTGAAGAATTAATTTCTAAATGGCATTATAAGAAATTATTTCAAGGAAGATATAATATTCGAGCTTGACCTTGAGGAATATGTAATATTTCAATAGGCAGAGATTAAGGATGGAGGAAAGAAGAGGCTAAATGAAAGACATAATTCCAGATAGAAGTAAACAGCACTAGCCAAGAAATAAGAAAACTGCATTAATTTGGAAGAATGAATCCTTTGGGAAAGTAGTGTACACTTACAGGAATGTTCAGAACCAGGAGAGAATAATGTCACAGAGGCCAAGAGAACACTGTTAAGGACTTAGCATACCGAATGACAAATTTTACCTTGTGGAGGATGAAGACAAACAGAGGTTTGGATTTGTTCTCTAGAAGTAATGGGGGCAGTATGTAAATTAAAAAGGTTAAGAAGGAAGTGGTCAGAACAATGTACCCCCAAAAGAGCCAACATCCTGGAAAAGAGAAACTATGCTAAATTAAGAAACTTAAGATATATAACACCCCATAGTAAAGTATGATTCTAGATTGGATATTGTCAGGGATAAATCTTTTTTTTTTTGAGACAGGGTCTAAGTTGCTGAGGCCGACTTTGANTTTTTTTTTTTTTTTGGTACCAGCGATTGAAGCCAGGGGCACTGAGCCACATCCCCAGTTCTTATTTGTATTTTATTTAGAGACAGGATCTCACTGAGGTGCTTGGGTCTCACCAAGTTACTAAGGCGTGGCTTTGAACTCAAGATCCTCCTACCTCAACATCCCAAGCCACTAGGATTACAAGCATGAGCTACCGTGCCAGCTCATTTTCTTAATTTTACTTGTCTGTTTCCAACTCTCTTCATGCCTATTTTCTGCTTTTGTAATAATAAAGCTATTTTCCCCAAATTTTACTCTAAAACACAAGAAAGAAATGATGAAAGCAGTCAATGCAAAGAGCATCAATAACTCTTGAGAAATCTGATAGTAAAAGAAGAAGTTATATCTGAAAGACAAAACCAAGTGGCGACTCCCTCTTTTTGTGATAGTTGAGTCCTTTAAAAGTCTGCTTAAGGAAATGGATCCAACTTCTGCCATCAGAGAAATTAAAATAAATAAATTTAAAATTTTTCATATCATTTCATATCATTTTAGATTGTGAAGCTTCCAAAAGCCTTTTCATTAACACAGGTTGGGGACCACAAGTTCCAGAAGTTTTTGTTTACTTATTTAGCTTACTTATTTGTTTAAAAAAAAAAAAAAATATATATATTGTAAATGGACACAATACCTTTATTTTGTTTATTAATTTTTTTAATGTGGTGCTGAGGATTGAACCCAGTGCCTCACATGTGAGGCAAGCGCTCTACTGCTGAGCCACAACCCAGCCCCTACTTGTTTGTTTTTGGGGACATGAAGCATGGAGTGAGTCAGTGGAAAATGAGAGATAAAAGTACCAAAAAAAAAAAAAAAGAATCATAAATTTGCATTGATATGGACTTCTAAGTGAAGTTGATATTTTGATACACATTCAAATCTATCCAGCAGATTTTAAACTGTCAGAAAATGTTTTTGTGTGGTTTAGTATGAAGTCAACTATTATGGTTTGGATATGTGGTGTCCTCCAACAGCTCATGTGTGAGACAATGCAAGAATGTTCAGAGATGAAATGATTAGGTTATGAGAGTTGTGACCAAATCAGTGGATTAATTCACTTTTCTGGATTAACTGGATTCAGGCAGATAAGGTGTGGTTGAAGGAAGTAGGTCTCTGAGGGCATGCCTTGGAATTTATATTTTGACTCTGGTGAATGGAGTAGTCTCTTTCCTCCCCTCCCCTCTCATCCCCTCTCCTCTCCTTCCTGATTGCCATGTCCTGAGCTGCTTTCCTCTGCCATGAAATTTTGCCTCACCTCTGAAACCATAAGCCAAAACAAACTTCTCCCTAAATTGTTCTTTGTCGGGTCTTTTGGTCACAGTGATGCAAAGATGCCTAAAACATCAAGGAATATAAACAAAAACATGTGAGGGCCTTCTGGCTTTGCGGTGCCACATCATTATGTAGGCAGGTTAGGATTTTAAGAATACACATTTTACAAAGATACTGTTAGTTATAACATTTCTTTCATCTTTTTGCAGAAGTTTAGCAATGGAGTCATTCTCTGCTGAGACCAACTCAACTGACCCACTCTCCCAGCCTTTGTATGAACCCCAAATAATTCTCTCCATGGTCATTCTTGGCCTCACTTTTTTATTAGGATTGCCAGGCAATGGGCTGGTGTTGTGGGTGGCTGGCCTAAAGATGCAGCGGACAGTGAACACAGTTTGGTTTCTTCATCTCACCCTGGCAGATTTTCTTTGCTGCCTCTCTTTGCCCTTCTCCCTGGCTCATTTAGCTCTCCATGGATACTGGCCCTATGGCAGGTTCCTATGCAAGCTTATCCCCTCCATCATCATCCTCAACATGTCTGCCAGTGTCTTCCTGCTTACTGCCATTAGCGTGGACCGATGTCTGATGGTACTCAAGCCAATCTGGTGTCAGAATCATCGAAGAGTGAGGACAGCCTTCGCTATTTGTGGATGTATTTGGATGATGTCTTTTGCAATGTGTATTCCTGTGTTCATGCACCGGGAAACATTCACTGTAGACGATTATAAAATGTGTATATACAATTTTGATTTAACCAGCTCAGATTATTCGGATTACACCTATGATCCAGATGAATTAGAAAATGGGTCTTTCACCAACTCCATTGTTCAGCAGCCTGGAAAAATGGATGATAAGTTAAATTCTTCCTCTTTCCAAGCAAACAATTATCCTTGGACAGCCCCCACCATCCTCCAATCTCAAACACTTCGAAGACATTCTGGAGATTTGATCCCTGGGGAGTCAGCAAGATTATCCAGTCAACATCCATCTTACAATAATTTTAAGCCTCCTAATATTTCATCTGCAAGCCCCAGTGGGTTTCTCACTGAAGATCACAAAACCGATGTACTGCATAGCCCTAATAATTTTCTTCCTACTGATTTAGACCTCTACCCCAGGGCTTATGGTGATAACTTATATGAGCCTGAGGAATCACAAGATTTCCAGGATTATAATTTAAGCCAATTTCCTGGTGACAGTCAAGTGCAAAAAACTATGATGATAATAACCATTACAAGGTTAGTGTTGGGTTTCTTGCTGCCTTTTATTATCATAGTGTGCTGTTACAGCATCATCGTTTTTCGAATGCGACGAAGCCAACTGACAAAGTCTCGGAACAAAACTTTCCGAGTGACCGTGATGGTGGTGACTGTATTTCTTGTCTGCTGGACCCCATACCATATTATTGGAGTCCTATTACTGGTTATTAACCCAGGATCTTCCTTGAGAGGAACTCTATTATCCTGGGACAATGTGGCCCTTGCTCTAGCATCTGCCAATAGTTGTTTCAATCCCTTCCTCTATGCCCTCTTGGGGAAAGATTTTAGGAAGAAAGCAAAGCAGTCTGTGAAGGGTATTCTGGAGGCAGCCTTCAGTGAGGAACTCACACACTCTACCAGTTGTTTCCAAAACAAAGTCTTTACAGAAAGAAACAGCATCAGCACAGGTGTGTGAAAATACAGAGCAACCTACCTAAGTAGATGTCTTTAGGTGAGTATTTGTAAAAGAATGAGGGATTATGACAAGCAGGAGACTTCAGAAATCATCAAATAATCAATCTAGCAATTCTCAAAGTGTGGTCTCAAATTACTGGCATCAGCATCTACTGGAATGGAAACTTGTTAGAAATTCAATACTCAAGGTTCCATGGATGAATCAGAATCTCTGGGAGATGAGGCCCATTGTTTTAACAGGCCCTCTTGCTTCTCATTAACACCAAATTGGAGAATCATTATAAAAATTAGTGTATTTCTATCCCTAAGCCATGTGAGATAAATAAGAATCTAGTCTTTTTTTGTGTGTGTGTGTGTGGGGGGGGGGGTTTACAGGGAATTTAGCCCAGAGGTGCTTTACCAGTGAGGTATATTCTCCCAGCCCCCAATTTTTTTTTCTTGAGACAGGGTTTTATTAAATTGCTTAGGGCCTCACTAATTTGCTGAGGCTGGCTTTGAACTTGCAGTCCTCCTGCCTCAGCCTCCTGAGTAACTGAAATTAAAGGCATGCACTACTATGCCCAGCCTACTCTATTTTTAACTGTTTCCATCACTAAGTTTTTTCTTTAGCATTATCTAAATCCTTTTCCATATTACCAACCTAAGACCATTTCTTCTTGTCTTACATGAATGGAAGATAATCAGTTATTCTATATGGCTTTGTTATGATGTTGGTGGTGACAGTTTTCAATGAAAATAAGTTGCAGAAAGAAAAAGCATGTGAAAACAAGGAGTTATGCGCCTGAGTCTGGAGCAGAGTACAATGCCAGATGTCTGCTGCTGGGAATACCCCTGATACAGGATACAGGAAGTCAAAGTTTCCAAGATTACCACTAAAGAGCATCTAGAATACATCTAAAAACTTACTTATGAAATATTATGGAAACTGTGGTTTGGGGAGTTCTCTATTTGTTGATTCTATCTGCCTACTGATAAAACCATCTATCTTCATTCCTTTTTAATTTCTTAATTCCTTATTGTTCCCCTGCCTCTTAATCTTCTTTCACATAAGACTTTGTGCTTCACATAACTCCTGATTCTTTAAGGTTCTAATTAGTCTGCTTGCCCCAAATTAACAGTTTTCAAGGAACTCATTTCAAATGAAAGGAGGAAGAGAAGGGAGGATGGAGCAGCATATCTTTGATTCACTGAAAAATGACTGAGAACCCTGACAGGAATACCATCAAAAAAGTGTTTTAAACATGGCTCCAGGTCTCTTTCATGCCCAAATTACCAGATATAGCTTTTAAGTATCTATTATTATTTTGCTACCAGGGATTGAAACCAGAGGTGATTAACCACTGAGTCACATCCACAGCCCTTTTTATTTCTGGACATAGGATCTCTTGAAGTTGGTTAGGGCCTCGGTAAGTTGCTGAGGCTTTTGAATACACAATTCTCCTGCCTCAGCCTCCGGGGCCCCTGGGATTACAGGGGTGTGCTACCATGCCCACCAGCATTTAAGTTTTTAAAATTAATCTTTATATTTACCAAGTAATAGTAATATACACATTTAATTATTAAAGAATTTAAAGATTATAATAAAATGAGGCCTTCTATTCCATTGCCCAATAACTCGCAACTCCCACTTTCATTTCCCAGAGATAACCCTTGTAACAATTTTAGATATTTCTCCTGATATTGACCATGTTCCTAAGTAATATGCTTTTGTAGCTGTTTTTGTAGACATGATAAAATGACTTCTTGTTTTAAAAGATGAAGGTTTTTATCCAGATATCTTCCTATTTCTAAAATAGTTTATTCAACATGCCAACTTTCATAATTTGCTCACGATCACAAATTTTTCTTCTAATTTGCCTATATATTCCAACAACTTATATAGCTTTCCTTATTTTTTTTAAAAAATTTATGAACACATATTAATTGTACATATTAATGGGGTTTGCTGTGATATTTCCATACACGCATACAGAATGCACTGATCAAATCCAACCACTCTTTTCCCATCACACCCCCCCACCACACCTCACACACACACCCTTCCCAATTTCTATAGTAATTATAACTTTCAGATCAACTTTTTAACCACTACCTATGAGACAGAATATGTAGTACTTGTCTTTCTATGCATAGCTTATTTCCCTTAACATAATGTCTTTCAGTTCCATTCCATTTTGCTGCAAATGACAGGATTTCATTTCTCTTTATGACTGAAAAATACTCTATTGTATATGTATACCACATTGTCTTTATCCATTCAATTGTCAATGGGCATCTAGACTGATTCCATATCTTAGCTATTGTGAATAGTACCACAGTAAACCTTCTTTGGTTTTTAAAAAGCATTTTTTCAATTCCTGCCACCTTTTCTTTCCTCTGTGTATTTCATCATGTTAAACCTTTGAAATTTTGGCTTGTTTGTACTACAACATAGCATTTTATTTTATTTTTTAAGCAAAGCTTTTCTTCATTTAAAAGGGGGGTGAAAAACAACAAAACTATACAGTAATCTTTCCTCATGTTCATTGCACAAAATGAGTTCTACTAGAACTTTGACACTCTGGTCATTTTTACAATTTTAAATCTCAACTTTAAAAAATGTTTTCCTATTCCAAAAATCTCTCATAACTTTTTTTTAAGATGGTGTAGAAACAGTATTTCTGCACAATTCATTGGAATTTTCTTTGTTATTAAAATATCTTCTCTCATAGCATTTTAGACTTTTAAGAATGATTTGCTCAATAATTAAGGTAAGGGTCTAGACTACAAATTTGTTGTAAAATACTGTGCAGAAAAATTTCAAACCACTTGGAATTTTTTGTTTGTGAGGAAATAATGTCTGACCTGATGTAAGATTTGCAGTAATAGCTTTTCAATTTAATTTGCTTATGTATTTCATGTGAATAAATTTTTTTGCCCCTGGTTCCTTTCAAGTGTCAGAAATTCATGCATCCTTTAAATGGACACTAAAAGGTGGGCCTACTCCACCCATGAACCTGCAAGGGGTTACTGACTCTCCCAACAAAAGTTCACTACATTTAATAGCATTTAAAAAAAGGACTGTTAAAGGCATTAAAAAAAAAAAAAAAAAAAAAGGTCAACTAATGAAACCCAGTGGTGAGGTGTGGGAAAGAGACAAAGGACAACTGAAACCAAAGCCTTTCACATTTCTCCTGTTCTACCTGGCAAAAATAAATTGGAGACAAACACTAGTAAGATAAAACTGGAAACATTTTTTTTTTTATTAAGAAAGCATGCAAAAAAAAAAAAACCCAAGAACAACAACATCGAATTGTGAGACCATATACCCCTTCCCAGCCTGCACCAATGCAAAGCATTATGGGTGGTATAAAGGACTCACCAGACCAGAAACATGGGGTTGAGGAGAGGAAACCTGGGATGGTTAGGTTGATACCAGACACTTGCTCCTTTTGTCCCTCTCCTCTGCTTTCTCCCTTATTTCCTCATTTAGGCAGTGAGCTCCTGTAATTTTCACACATCACCCAATACAACAACAATGACTATACTTCATGTCCAACAATGCTGGACCAATAATAAAAAGTAGTATTCTTTCCATTTCATGGAGGGAAAGGGAAATTGAGGCCCAATGGGAGTCAGATTTGTCCTGTACCATTTAGCAAGGCTGATTTTGGTGGAGAAAAGCTGGAATCTCAGGTGACCTACTGGCCAATCTCCAGTCCCAGCCCCAAACTTCAGTTACTCTGGCTGACCACCGGGATTCTTAATGAAACTAGTTTTCAGAAGACACAGATGAACAAGGGGCATTTGTGTGTATGATTTAGCCTACCCTTCCTAACTCTGTATGGAACCGAGTAGAAAGGGGTTTTAGAAAAGAGGAGTGTTAATCTGTAAAGAAAGAATCTTGGGGAGAACTGAAGGGAAATTATATGTAGGGTGTACCTTGAATGGAAGGAATAAGGAAGAGATGCCTAACATAGGGACACCAGGCAAAGGCATTTTGCCTCCCTCTATAAGAAATGCTCCTCTCCCTAATGGAAAATATTGTGTCATACTTCAACCTCACTAAGTACTCTCCAACACAATGAGGGATTCAATCTACTCTCATCCCCATTTATTTCTTACAAAGGCTTCAAAGAAATAAAGTGCTCTTTAGTTAACTGCCCTATCTTGCCCCTTTACTTCAGCCTCACTGAACTTCTCCAACAAACTCATATATAACCCCCTTCCAAAGAAAGGAAAGGGGTATATGAGGGGGAAAAGCAGGAGATTAGAAAGTCCAATATCTTGGAAAACATGGATAAATAAAAGGATATGAACAAACAGTAGAAATCATAAAGGGCTGTGTCCATTCCATACATTCTGTCCTGCAGCTTTCAGAAAGGGAAAATTCAGTGAAATAAAAATAGAAGTAAAATTGTTCTTCCCTCTCCTAACTCAAATGCAACAAGTTATATTAAATATATACTACGAACTTTGCAGCAATAAATCATGGCCGTCCCTTGTTGAAGGAGACAAGTTATCCCTGTAACTTCTTCTGGAAGTTGCCCTTGGTCCTCACTGAACTCTTTCTTCTAGATCATTTTCTCTCTTCTCCCAATTTCCTCCACCTGTCAAGAGGCTAATTGCAAAAGCTTTAGCCCTGATGATCTGTATTTCAAGAGTAGCATCTTCCTATATATATTAAATAAATGAAATATTCCCTATCCAAATCTATGCCAGCTCCTTTTTCCTCTCCCCACCCTCCACTACCAATTCTATAAGTGTGATTCTGCTATGATGCAGGAAAGAGATTCCCATATCATAACGAGGACATAATGAAACCCACAGTATGAATGCCTTACTTTTTCTTTCTTGAGACTCCCAGGAAATGAAGGAAGAAAACAAGATAGTTTAAATATTAGGGCAAACAACTAGAGCTCAAAATGATATTTGCTCCATGGGAAAAGGTAATGAAGGCAACCTATGAAAGTCAGAGCCATCGTTAATTTTCAGAGAGAATTATTTTTAAAAAGCCAAGATGACTAAGTTGAAATCATCTCCAAGAAGCTGAGCCTATGCTGAATAGTTGTCCTCATGTACAACCATAGAAGAAGAGTTCAAGCCAAGGCCAATCCAATTTCCTTAGAAAATGGGCTAGGAATAAGCCAATGAGAGCTTACATGACACAGCAATATATACCGTATTTCACACCGATTTATATTCACTTCTCCACAGTGTTCTACTCAACCCAATCCAGTCTCTAATTCCACTAAGATTTTATTGTCGCTCTCCTGAACCAGCATCCATCTTATCCTTGATGGGGAATGAGGATTGTCAGAAGAAGTAAGGATTGATGGGACAAAGGGTCAGAGATGAGCTCGGAAGACAGAATTAGCACCATTGAGTAAAACCTGCAAATTCATGGCTGCCAAGCAGTGTTTTAGACCCCTTCTACTCGACTGTGTGGACTCTCCAGTCCTGAGCTGAAATAGACAGGAACAGCAAACAACTTAAAGCTAGAAGGTGGGATTCGCATTGAGTTTCTCGAAGAGAAAGGTAAACAAAAAATTGAAGCCTTTCTCTACAGCTATCATGGCCTTGTCTTCCAACCTGATGACTTTAAATTAGCAAGGGGTAGACACAGTCCATGGTGTAGGAAAAGGAGATTGGGGACAGTATATAACCAATAATAATAATAATAATAATAACAAAAACAACATAATTAGAATAACAATAAACAAATTAGGGGAAAAACAGGAAGGACAAGAGAAAAATGAGGAAGGAAAAAGGGAATTATCTTCGGCAGCATCTTGCGGTGGCTTCTCTGACAGAAAGAACAAAAAGTGGATATATATCTATATACAAGCAGGAGAAGGGATGGGCTAGGGTTGCTCTTTCTTCATGGCCAGACTTAACCACCAGACCCGGGGCTGATGTCCACTCTATTAAGTGATCAAGTCCCAGTCGAAGTCATCAGGGATCTCCTCACTGGCACCAGGAGGTGGGACCGGTGGCCGAGGGACCATATGGTGTGCTGTCAGGAAGAAAGAAAGAGTAAAAGGAGACTGGATGAGAAGCTGCTCCATCAGTCTAGATGGAAAGTGCTCAGCTGGTGCAGCTATTACTTTATCAGGTTAGAGTTATTTTTGTTGCAGGCCACCACTTCAGTAAGAGCTTAGAAAATAAACTAGAGGAAGCTAGATTATATGACAATAAAATATCGTGCCATCAAAAATTATATTATGGTGCTGAGGATATAGCTCAGTTGGTAGAGTGCTTGCCTTGCACGCACAAAGCCCTGGGTTAAATTCCCAGCACCATACGCACAAAAATTATGAAGACTATCAGTAATGATAATATAATATACAATGTATTATTACATGAAAGAGCAGCACATAAATTTGAATTTATAAGCTGGGCACACTGGCACACCCCTGTAATCCCAGCTACTTAGGAAGCTGAAGCAGACAAATCACAAGTTCAAGGCCAGTCTGGATAACTTAGTGAAATTCTGTCTCAGAATAAAAAATAAGAAGGAATAAGAAGGGATGGATATGTAGCTCAGAGGTAGAGCTTCCCTGGGTTCAATACCTAGTACCACAAAAAGAAAAAAAAAGAGAGAGAGAGAAATAAGAAAAGAAATTTGTATTACATGGATAAAGAGTCAGATGTCACCACCAAAACTGAAAACATTAATGATTATATAGGATGACAAGAGTGATTTTCCTAAAATGTATTTAAATGTAAAGGACTTGTTCATTTTATACTATCTATGGCAATTCAGTGTCTCCCTCACTTACACGCCCACCATTAAAATTCAATCCCAGGCTAGGGGTATATCTCAGGAGGGAAGTGCTTACCTAACATGCATCAGGGCCTGGGCTCAATCCCTAACACCACAAAAATCAAAAAAGATAGTTTAATCTCAAGCCTCTGATATTACTCATCAGGTGACAGGAAAATAGCCACGTGCCCAAAGCAAGTATGTTTATACTAAAAAATTAATTTTATTTGCCTAAATAAATATATTTTCCATCTAGATTCTAAAGCTAGACATAAATATCCCACACATATCTCTTGCTTAAATTTATGCTTTTATTTTCTTTCATTATTGTAGTTACAAGTTAGTTTTAAAGTAAATCTAGGGCTGGGGGTATAGCTTAATAATAGAGTGCTTATCTAGCATGCACAAGGCCCTGGATTTTATTCCCAGCAGTGCTAAATTAAAAAATACATCAGACTTTTTAAAGTCTCCCCTGATATATCCCTCCTAGCAAGTAAGAAGCCTATCCCTATCTTTGGGACATGGGAATCATGACGGCTCACTCCCTTCTAGCAGGTGCAAGCACTAGGACAGAGGGCAGGCTGAGTCAGAAGAAAGCAATACAACTTAACAGGGAAGACAGCGCTCAGTTATTTCAGTGCTCAGTTGTAGTTAATACTTCAAGAGAGTGAAATACACTTTCTGGCTCTTACCTGGGCGATTATATCCTGCTGAGTCCTGGGTAGGGATTGGGTACATTGGTGATGGACCAGGGTAGAGGTGGGGGCCTTGTGGATGTCCATAGGAATTCACTACCAAAACAAGACAAGAGTTACTTGATCGGGGAATCACTGTACTCAACAAAACAGGGAGAAAAAATTTGCAGCTTTCTTCCCATCAATCTCTGTCTCCCTTCCCTGCCTTATTCTATAGATCCTGTGGGCATGAAGGCTTTCAACAAGTCATCAGTCCTCACCACCTAGGGTGAAAAAGAATGGATACTAAAAGTGTGAAATTTACTGAGACACAATTTGTAATGGGGACTTTCTCTAATAAATTTTCTCCTTTTTCATAAGTAATTTGATCTCCTAAACCAAGGTCTGAAAAGGACCAGTCTATTTTTTTTGCATTTTCAGGATTCACTGATTCAACAGTGATTCTTTTTTATCTTTTTCCCACCTTCCTTTTCATCATAGTCTCTATCTTGGAGCTTACTTTGTACAATACCTTGGTTCATGGCTGTCTCCTGTTTGCCACTGGTGAGGGCACAGGAGTCAGTAATCCGAGCAGGGGCTGGTGGCCGGTGGGAGCCCCCTTGAGGAGGCATGTGACCAGTCTGAGTTAGGAAGTGGTTGAGGGAGTCACACAGATTGGCAATGTGATGCTGGTCGAGGGTCCAGTTCTTCTGCTCTGCCTGTCGTAGACTCTCCATGAGTTCTACAAATAGGAAAGCAAGCAATGCTAACTTTGCAGAGGCACCAGAGTTCCTTCCAGACCCATCCCTATTTCACTGTTCCACCCACATCAAAAGTCAATACCACTGATGATATGTATTAACAATTCAATTTAAGTGCTCTACATTTTCAAGCTCCCATTCTGTTTGTTCCTTACTAAACTCTTATTATTATTTCCATCTTACCAATGAATAAAACAAACTTTCAAAGTGACTGAATGACTTAGCTTTGGTCACACTGTCAGGAAATGGTGACAAAACTACAAAATAGTGGCCCAGGGTTTCTAAATTCTAAGAGCCTTCTCTCTCTTAAAGATAAAACTGACTAGAAGAAATCATTGCCGTATTTTGAGTTGGGCAAAATTAATTTGAACACATTAACAATATTCATCTGTGTAATGTGGAGGGGAAATAATGAAACACTTCGAGTTTCACTTACCCACCCCTTTCTCATTCTATTGGATTTTTCTGCTTATTCTCTTCCTTCCAGTCATCATCCTTTAAGGACTAACCTGAGAACTGGGACTGCTCAATGCTGGACCAGTTAAGCCGATTCACCATCTTAAAGCTTTCCTTTAAGGAGTCAATATTGGAGCACCAATCAGGAGGAAAGGCTGTAAAGAAGAAAGTAGGCAGTGAGATAAAGTAAAAGTATAAGATAGCAGTCAACTGATAACAGACTGACTACATGCAAGAGTCTTGCACCTACACAGGTTACCAGTTGCATTACCAAGACATTTTTGGACTCTCCCTACCTGGTGATTTAAGTACAGCACAGATCATAGGCAGGAGAACATCAAAAAAACTCCTAAATGATTCACAAATATGGAAGGGAAATAATTAAATCCTTAATCTCCAAATCCTCCACAAAATAGAGCTGTGGGCAGCAACTTCAATATGCTCAGTTAAGCTCTTGGGAGACTGAGGCTAAAAGACTCACTACTGACTTCTTAACAAGTGCATCTCCATAGCAGGGTCGGAACTAGGGGCTCATTCACCCTTTCCTAAGCTTTCTCTACACCCTCTTTACTCACCAAAGCCAGTAGTGTTGATAGGTGCCTGGCCTTGTGCCTGCTGTTGTGGTGGTGGCTGCTGCTGGGCAGGGTGGGGATGGGGATGGTGCTGATGAGGATGGTAGCCCCCGTGCTGCAGTGTGGGAGGATGCATGGCCATCACAGGGGGAGGCCCATAGCTTTCAGGCCCAGTTTGCTTTGCCCCTGGTGGGGTACAACCATCAGGGCTTGGGGTATGCAGTGGAGGGGCGCCCCCCACAGTTGAGGGGCCCTGGGCTGGTGCCTGCTGCGACTGAGGCTGTGACTGTTGAGGAGGTGGCTGTGGCTGCGATGGCTGCTGCTGCTGCTGTTGAGTTGGCGGCGGCTGTTGCTGCTGATACATGTAGTAGTTGTTAGAAGGTGTCATGTCCCCCAGGAGAGACGAAAAGCCTGCAGGGTGAGGAAGAAGCAGGCATATGACTTAGGCAATGCATGTTTCCCTAAATGGGATTTTCTCTGGGTCAAGATAGGAGACCTCAGACAGAAACTATAGAATTAAAAGAAAAAGAGTATTCTGGGGTCCTCTGCCTATAATCCCAGCAATTTAGGAGGCTGAGGCAGGAAGATGGTGAGTTCAAAGCTGGCCTGGGCAACTTAAAATGACTCTGTATATCAAAACAAAAAAAAATAAAAATAAAAAAGGTTGGAGACATACCTCAGTAGTAGAGTGCCCCTGGGTTCAATCTCCAATGAAAAAAAAGAGAGGGGGGCTGGGGAAGGAGAGCAGGAGAGAGGGAGGAGGAAGAAAAAAAGAAAGAAACAAAGGAAGGAAGAAAGGACATAGTGTGGAACTGCAAGGATACCTGTGTCTCTCCTGGCAGATAACAGACAAGAAGGCAGTTAGGTTAGAGCAGGGCATTGTTAGTGTGGTGACTGCTTATATTTTAATTAAAAGATCAGTGTGTACAAAGTTTTTATACTATTTTTCAGGGATTTTGGTATAGGCCAGGAATCACGGTTTCAAAAATCAGATAGCAAGTGAAATTTAAAAAGTAAATTATAAGTAAAACTGAGCAACTGGGCATCTCTTTACTCCTCTACTGTTACTGCCTTCTTGATTTCACTACCAACAAATGGAGCTGGGGTGAAAAGCAGAATGGGAATGGATTCGCCTCCCAAGAAGACTAGACAGGGAAGATCTAGACTTCGGCTAGAGGCTTTTAGTCACAGCTGAACTTGAGTGAACACTTCGTTGTCCTCACTCCATCTAATATAATGTTTTACTTTGTTTCAGACATTTTCTCCAAACTCCCTCTCTCCAGTCAACGGACCACCTGAGTTGGATTAATTTCTCAAATAATTAATACAATCTTGGAACATACTATAGATACTGATCCCCTGGGATATAAAAAGAAAGAATTCATGATGATTAATATATATTTTCCAAAAAAATGACTTCTAACCAGTTGTTATCATTTTGTTAAGTCCCTGCAGCCTACAAAGGGCCACAGAAGGAGAAGGGATCTGCCTTACTTGAACTCATATCTCTCACCTCTACCTCTAGTTTCTTTTTCAAAAAATTCAGGAAATGCAGAGGGCTGAATGAGATGGTCTCTCAAGGAGACTCCCAATAACAACTCTTAAGTCATTCTCATGTGATAATTACAGAAATGTGCAAATGGTTAAGATATTAAGTGATATTAAAAAAGCATTATTAATTGTGTTAGGAATGATGGTAGCATGGTAAATAAATAAAGGAAAAGCCTTTATAGTTTGGCAACATATTACTGAAATTATATTTATGGATTGAATGAAACACTGTCTGGAAATTGCATGAAATTATTCTAATTTCAAAAAAACTGGGTGGTAAATAAAGCAAGCTTAACAAAATATTGGTAACTTAAAATTTGGGTGATGGAAGCATAGGGGTTTATTATACTATTCACTCTATTTAGCATATGTTGGAAAGTTTTCATTATAAGAATATAAATATAAATATAAATATACAATAATATAAAAATAAATTCTTATAATGAAATACAGGGACTCTTGGGGAGAGGATACTACTGCTGTCCCCTAGTGGTCATCCTCTAATTGACTTGCTCACAGCTATAAAATCCCCTATGGGCTTAGGATGTAGCTCAGGGGTGAGTGCTTGCCTAAAACAAATTGGCCAAGGGTTCCAGCCCAGCAACCAGAAAAAAAAAATTAATAATAATAATCATTGTCCCTGGTTCTAGACTGGGCAATCCTTCAACTCATTTTTTGAAGCTTACAATCCAGACTACTCTCTGAAACAGTTGTCCTATTCCAAACAGTTTTAGTTCCTGATATGTTAACTGTGAACAGTGATCAATCTCTTTGCATGCAAAGATAACAAATGAGGGAGAGAAGAGAATGTCATCACTTATACAAAAATGTAAGAGAATATAGGCACCCATCCCAACTCCAGACTCACCATGCTGCGAAGAAGAAGAGGACTTCTCCAGCATGGATTTATAGAGGTTGCGGAAGGACCAGCTTAGATCCTGAAAGTTGATCTCTGAGTAGGAGAATTTGAAGTCGTGGTTGGTGTTATAGAGGGGAGGGGGACCCTCAGAGCTTTCTCGGCTTGGAGCCCCTGATGCCACTGCTCCACCATCCACAGACCCTGTTCCCTGCAAAAACAGGTAAGAAAGTCCTGATCTGTGTCCCAGCTGAGGGAACAATACAACACTTTATGGTCACCAGGCTCTTCTGCCTATCCTCTTGTTCCTCTCATATATTCAGTGGAACAGCATCATTTTCTCCTTCTTTACTCATTGGTTGTTCTTGAGTCTGACCTCATTTTCCATTTCTTCTTTGACTGCCCTTTCCCTACATTACATTCATACCCTTCTTTTCTTAATCATGTTTTTTTTTTACTCCCCTTCCTCCTTCTCACCTTTTTCCCCCCTGATTTACCTGAAAGTTCTGTTATATCTTTCTCTTCCTCTCTTTCCCTCTTTGGACTTTCTCTTTTGCTTTACCCTTCTTTTCAACTTTATCTTCCTAACATCACAAATAATATGTAATTTTGAACAGAAACCTATCTGAAGCCACACAACCATCTACCCAGCTATCCATCCCTGTGGCCCCTACTACTTTTACTTCCTACCTGGCTATAGCTGGCCATAGATGTGGGGCTCTGAAGTGACATCTGAGGATTCCCCTCAGGAGGCAGCGAGGCTTCTCCACTCCCTGGAACACCTCCCCGTGGGCTCTTGCTTGCTTCCTGTTCTGGTGAGTCTTGGGATAGCTGAGGGTTGCAACAGAAAAGAAATCTGTAAGAAAAATTGAAATATCTTCCCCAAACCCATTGTCTCCCCTCTGCTGGCATTCATCTTAGCTTTGGAAAAGACTGAATATCCAGAAAAGGAGGTAGAAAGAGCAACTGACTCAGAAATGGCATCTTCCCAGGAAGAGGAAACTTACATCATCATCTGGAGGGTGTCTTCTCTTTCGGGAAATGTCAGGGCAGGTATCTATTGTCCAATAAGAGCCCTGGAAGAAGAACCCATCCCCACAGAGAAAAAAATAATTACCTATAGAAGTTCCCACTTTTGAAAACAGATAATCCAACAGCCATATTAAGAAATAGGCCTGGAGCTCAGGGGTGTAGCTCAATGCTAGAATGCTTACCTAGCCTGCATGAGGCTCTGGATTTGATGTCCAATAACAAGGAATGTGGGGGGATGAGGGGGGACAAGACTGAGCATTTACACAGATTATTGTTTTTTTCTTTGATATCAGGGTTTGAACTCAGGGGCACTCTACCACTAAGAGCTATACTTTAGTTCTTTTTAATTTTTATTTTGAGACAAAGTCTCACTAAGTTGCTGAGGCAAACTTGTGATCCTCCTTCTTTAGCATCCCAAATCACTGGGATTATAGGCTTACACCACCATGCCAACCTTCGAGACATTTACATAGAATCCTGAGGGCACTAGTATTAATGAGAAAGAGAACTGTCCTAAAAGCTCACTGTGTGTGCCAGAGGTAGTTCTGTGGTCCAAACACAGGCCTCAATTATTCTGAAGGGTTAGAAGTACAATATTTAGTGCAAAGAATGGCAAAATGGCCAGAGACAGTCATTCCCTTTCTTTGTGACCTGAGGCAAAACTCATCTGGCCTTTAGCATCTGCTTTTGCAAATTGGGAGAATGTTCCATCCCTTTTCTTATGAAAGTAAAAACTAGAGATTTTTTCCATAATTTTTTGTGTATAATAGTTGTACATAATGATGGGATTTGTTGTTATATATTCATACATGCATACAATATAAGAATATAACTTAGCCAATATAATTCCCCAGTACCTCCCCTTTCTCTCCCTTCTCCCTGCATTGGTCCCTTTACTCTGCTGATTTCATTTTCATTTTCATGAGACTCCACCAGCCTAGCCCTTTCCTTTTCCTTTCTAGCTTCCACATGAGAGAAAACATACAATCCTTGATCTTCCTAGTTTGACTTATTTCACTTAACATAATGCTCTCAAATTCCATCCATTTTCCTGCAAATGAAATAATTTCATTTTTCTTTATGAATAAAAAATTTGCTTCATAGCACATTTTTTAAATCCATTCATCTGTTGATGGTCACCTAGGCTGGTTCCATGGTTTGGCCATTGTGAATTGTGCTGCTATAAACATGGGTATGTATGTATCACTGTAGTATGATGATTTTAATTCTTCAGGATAAATACTAAGTAATGGTATAGCTGGGTCATATGGTAGTTCCATGCCTAGTCTTTTTTTTTTTTTTTTTTTTTTTTTTT